>NW_026623627.1:137275-191087 GCF_030028575.1 Malurus melanocephalus
CAAAACCAAAACCCACCAACCAAAAAAAACCAAACCAAAAGAGGTATGATTTCTAATTTTTTCCTTCATTAGCTGTAATAGTCTTCTTTAACATCTGAAAATATGAATTTCATAGAATATTCTGAAGAGCAGTAGCCAATATTACCAATTTGGTGGATCTAAGAAAAAGCATTCTGGAAACTGAGAGCTCCGAAGAAACCAGGGAAGTAAAATACATGTTTTTATTGTTATGTGTGGTGACAAACTGAAGTGTGAAGTCTCTCAAGGGAAAGCATAAGTGAATCTGAGCCACTCCATACCACATGTGTGTTGTAGCTCCATCTGTATGTCATGGGAAGTGAACCTTTGCAGTCTTGCCTTTTGTTTGTTACTTAAAAATGGAATTTCATGAGCAGTGCCTTGAGCTGGACCTTCATTTCTAGAACCTTGTTGTTTTTAAAACACCTGAAATTGAAATGATGAGGAAAATGGGGGTTTTTAGGCCATCTATTTATACCTCAACTGCAAAGWCCCTCATTTGACAGAACTGCAGCAACCTCTGCTCTTTTTCCCTTCTTTCTGCAGAGCTCATAATGTAATGAGCTGCCATGGGGAAAGGCCAGGGCTTCCTAAGTGCATGCTGCCATGCTTCTTTTCYCTGTCAGTGGCTCCCTCTGAGCTGGCAGCACTCATCCTTCACCAGTGCCTTGCTCACATCAGTGTTTTCTTTTAACCTTGYCCAAGTCTGTCTGCAGAGGCAGCTCCTGAGTTCATAGCAGAGCTTGATTTACAGCATGAGASAGTGAGTGGTGCACATAAGAATTGCTCATGTCTTGAATATTTCAAGTCTTCTGAACTGAATCTGAAGTACAGATTTTGACTGATTTATGGTGTTATAGCTTATTGAAGCTGATGTAAGGCCAAGAGTGGTTATTTTTTTTCTGAATCACACTACCTACAGTCTTTAGCAGGARGCAAAACCTACAATAAATTACTTTATAAAATTAACATTTTCTACCTTCAGTTTCTCTTCCATTCTTCTGTTAAATAGATCTGCTCAATGAACTTGCAATTGAGTAAAWTACCTATTCCATGCTTACAAAACTACCAATCCAGCGGTCTTAATCCAGCACATTGTTTTATTGCTCATCAGCCCTGTGACTTGGGGAGCACACAATCTTCTAGGTGTGGTGGGTTCCAGAACCTCAGAGGAATGAACAATGCAACAACACCTGTCAAAAGTTAATTGATGCCAACCAGGACTGTAGGACATTCTGTTTATAAAAGAACCTGATACTGTTTTACAGGAGTGATTGCTGAGCRTCCCACAGCAATGGGATACTTCAGGAAGTACTGGTATCTCACTTTAATTRTATGAACTCTTGAGAAGTGAGAGTGGAAACATCATTGCCAAAACCYGTGTGTTGAGTGTGTAACATTTTACCCAAATAGCCACTTTTTGCTCTCAGTTTTTCCTTTCATTATATGTGCAATGTTACGTGTATTCACACATCTCACAAACTCAGAAATGAACTTCAAAAGGTCTGAGCCTGCTATGTCCAGTCTGCAAAGACAGCAAAGTGTGTCAGTGGGTCACCTTTTGGTCCTCATAAGAGCCGTGACTGAGGTAAAGCAGATTTAATGCCGTGACCTCGGGGCAGGGTCTATAAAAATCACATTTAAAAAATTATATGTTAGCTCTAGGTCTCTCTTGTGGTGTTAGTGTAGATAATTGTTAAAACAATGTTAACCTGGTTAAAAAGCCTGGGAGTAGTCCTGGCGTGATTCAGTTTAGCATGAGGTTCCAGAATTCAGACCACTTTTAAATATTGACTGCAGGCTTCCTTATGATTAAGGCATCAAATCAAGGAAATTTCAAGGCTGTTTTTATAATTCATTATATTTTCTTTATTACCACTGTTTCATTAATAACAGCCTTCATTCCGTGGTAGCTATTATTCTTATTATAACAGTACCAGCAGAGACCTAGTCTGAGAATGCAAAGCAAATGGCAAAGCATCCTTGCAGGTTATGATAAAATAATGAATATCAATAAATCYAAAATTTATCTAGGAAAGATATTGTTCTTTTAATAAAAATTGATAGAAATTATTTTGCTGAATTCCTGTATTTCTGAGTGTTTCAGATACAGATGAGAAAATTGAGTGATTTTTTTGTTGTTGTTGTCCCATCACTATTCAGCATCATGCTTTAAGATTTGTCCTCTGGAATCTTTTTATTAGTGTATTGTGATTCTTAGTTTAATGAAACAAACTTGTGGTATTTTCTCTATTGCTATGATGGGAAAGTTCTGTGGAGCCTTAGAAAGAGTGGGATACAAAGGCTGCACTAGAGCAGAGATGGAGCATCCCCACTGCTTCATGCATTAGCAATAAAAACCTTGATTCAGAGATCATCAGAGAATAAGAGGAAAGTTGTCCAACTGAAATTATGAGTGAAAAAAAAAAAGTTGTACTGCAAATTGATATGCTGCCTTGGGCATCAAAGTGTTTCACTAACAGAGACATTCCAACAATGTTAGGTTCAGTGTTTTGCTGATACAAAACCTATAGGAAGACAGAGTCAAACCAATGGGTGCTGAGGTGTGAGTTTTGGGCACAGCATTAGCCATCCTTCTTCACCTAATGCAGGCATGGTGAGCTTTGAGGCAGAAATGATTTATCTCCTAGCGAGGCTTTAGATTGGGATCTGTCATCCTAGGAGGGAAAAGAAAGAAGCTGCCAGGGTTTTCAGAATATTTTAAAGGATTCTCTTGGTGCTAAGGGAGAAATTTCCTCCCACAGCACCCTCCTACCCTCCCCCTCCATCCCATATGGATTTCTCTTTATATTCCATTTATTTTTGGTGCAGTTGTTTGTGTCCATTGGACTGCACCTCCCCTCAGGGGAAAACAAAACAAACAATCCACAAAACTGCGGAGACATTAGAAAATCATGAGACTGTCAAGTAGTATTGGTGGCTGGGTCTTATAGAAAATTTGTTTTTTGGAAGAAATCAGCTTAACTGCAGACCAAATGATAGTATCAGTTTAGCTGAGCAGAAGATGACAAAGTTTCTCCTCCAGCTATGTTACAGTGATTAGAAAGTTGTTGCTGACTCAAATGAGTAAGTTAGAAAATAAATAAATTAATAATTGTTCATGCAAAATCAGGGTCAAGTTAGTTTTATTGGCTTGAAAACATAAGGCTTACTGTCCCATCTTACATTTTCTAAATTCTTGTGATATAGCCTTCAGACAGAATTTTATGCCTTATAGTAGCAGACTAGTTGTTGAGAGTTAAAAATTCCAGGGAACAAGCAGCAGTAAAGCTTCCACATGCTGACAACAAGGAATTGTGCATAGCAGGCTCCATTAAACAAAGGACAGAGACATTTCATAATAAAGCAGAAAACAGACCTGTATGTAACATTCAGGTTTCTAACAGCTGCCAGGAGAATTCATGTGCTTTTATAGTGCAAGCTTCTCTTGCATTTCATCCTTAAGATGACAGAATCATCAGCAGAAGTTGTTCTGCTGGACTGAGAAAAACCTTGGGAGATAAAGCCTTTCAAGGTAAAATGTGAGTATCGCATAAATRCGTACTTTTAGAGATGATTCTGTCGTTCTCACAGAAATCTCTGTGGGCTCATGTCATCCAGCACTCTGGAGGTACAGCTTGAACACTGCTTCCATGAGGTGTGCAAAGCACTCTGCCTTTTTAAGAAAGACTCCCCAGTCATCTTTTATGTTGCTGGTTTTATGATTTGAAAAGTCATCCAAATTATTGCCTCTGCTGAGAGTATGGCTTGGGCACATGGAAGAAAAGAAAGGGTGGACAGATGCACATACCGTCCCCTGGCTTGAAAAAGAAATCTCATAATTGCAAACAGTAAATTAAATGTATCTTACCTGGAGCTTATTTGAATTTTAAGATAGCTATTAGTCCAACAAGCAGTTAACCRAAATTGAATTGTACCTGTAATTAAAATATTTATGCTAAAAGTGAGTCAGACAGCTGGCATGTACAACTTCCCACTCTCATGCAACTCCCAAGAAATTTTAAAAGAAGGCAAAGTATTCCTCTTTATGATGTTTGAAAATTAGGAGCTGCTTCTTTCAGAATGTGCTGCTCATTTAATTTAGAACAAAGGCTTCAAACTCCCCTCACTGTGTGAAAACAGAGCTTGAATTAGCTKCTCTAAAGAAGTGGGAGATGGGGCATCAAAGAGCCTTCTGTTCATTAAGATAAACACCAAATATGTGTTTCATGTTTGGTTTCAGTATAACATTCTGAATAGAGGATTAAGCAGTTGCTTCCCACAGTCTTAAACTATTGAGATGGTGTGGGAGAAGGAGGAGAATAAAAGGATTTAAGCTATTATACAAAGAATTAGTGTTGAGAGAGTAAAAGGTCCCCCTATTACCCATTGAATTCTGCATGGATTTAGTTGTGTTGAGAGTGTAACATGGCTCTCTGTTTTGGACACACAGAAAGTACATAATTAGGTTGCAGGAGTCCATTTGAAGTTTCAATCTGGATGCTGATCTTGTGAGATGGATTCCTTCCAGTTCATTATGTACTTTAAAATAAAACTATGTAGTTTTAAGGAAAAAAAAAACACAACATAGTTTCATAACTGAAATTTTCTTTTTATGTAATTCTTTTTGTTATATCATGACTTTAGAAAGAAGCCTGCATGGCAAGGTATTACATTTTYAGAAGTATCAATGACATCTGGGGACATATTTTACTGTTCTTGCTCTCAAATGCAGTCAGCTCAGCTGCAGAAACAATTATGATCCATCCCAATTTGTGTTCCCCAAACCAGTTTTTATTATATGTGTTTTACAGATCAAGTTGATCGGACCAGTCATGTGAGTCAGTRTGAATGAGGGGCTTTCATTCCGTCCATGCCTTACACCTTCTCTGTGAGCGTGGATGATGGATATTTTTATGAATCAGCTGATTTAAAGTATTTTATTTTAAATTTAATTATGAGATTTGGTAACAATTATGACCAATATTGCAGTGCTCTTATATCAGAATTCCTTTCTGTTGATGCCAAGGAAATGTTCCCTAAGGGGTTTTACAGCTTTAGTTCTGTTTTTGAAACTAATGTTTGTTTGCCGTTAGCCAACCTGTAAACTTGTTTTTGTGTTTGGGGAGGTTTTTTTTAATATCAATTTTGTTTATTTCATAGTAGCTGATTAGAAATTAGGTGTTTTTTTCATATATTTTTCCCTCTAGGAATCTGTTATTCCTCCCTCTGGGAAACAGGCAGTAGCTAGATTTGGTCTTACTTAGGACAGCTGTTCTCATAATTTAGGGGGAAAACCACCAGGAGTGGGTATATTTAGTATATTTATTGATAAATATAGAMGCTCTACCAAAGGATGACTGATCAAGTTGATTATATTTTCTTCTTTTTTTGTATTGTATTTATAACATTTCAGGGTTGCACTTTGTGGGCAGGGAGTTTAATCATCTTACAACTACTTGATTTTCATGTTTGCAGCATTCTGCTTAAAACAGGATTTCTAAAGAACAGCAGTGGTTGGAATACATTGTTTAATGTGATTTAAAGCTGAAGCACTCAAATTTCAAAGGAGCTGTATGAATCTACTGTTACCAAGTTCATCCTCAAGAGATTTTTTGTGGGGACTATAACACTAAGTAGGTGACAGACCTCAGACAGAGACATCCAGTTCTGTGCACAAAATAACAACCAAAAAAGCTCAGAAATTAATCCTACGCTTCTTGRAGGAAGTGAAGGAAGGACTCCAAATGTGACAGGATATCCAGGTTCCATGGCTTCCTTAGCACATTGACTCACAGGTCCTGCCTGGTGATCTGTCTCATTTGGGATTCAGTAGAAGGTGGCTACGTCTTGGTTTCACTCCCTGCTGATTGGTTTGGTGAGATTTCAGCTCATTATTGCCCTGCCTCATTGCTATCTGTTAGCAGATGCTGATGAATAATGAATCACACTGATCTTTCTCCTACCCATAGATATATGTGAGATTGGATTTACTGGAGTGATAGAGAATTTGTCGCTTAAACCTCAATTTCTGTGCCTTTTTCACACTGAGTTAGAGCAATAATTGTATATTTGTTTTATSTTGCTCTCCTTCCTTATCCCCAGTATTTAGCTTCTCATAATAAGAGAGATGAAAAATGTATTTGAATGCAGGTCACAGAGATTTCAGAGTACAGCCTGAAAACCTTAAGCACCAGRGCTTTCATTCTAGAGGCTCATTTTCAGTCTCTGCTGTATCTTAATCTCTTAATTCAAAATCTTTTATAGGTGTTGACCTACACCTATTTGTCTGCAGTTATTTCAGGAAGAACTAATATTTGAACATTTGGGCTGCTGAAATCCTGGTTCTTTCAGAGAGAAGACTATATGCCATTACATGTTTGTCATTATGTAATGCAAAGCCAGGTCTATGCTAACTCAGAATTCTTCTTTTCTGAATACTTATTGAAAATCTGTATATCTCAGAGCTCTCTGATTAGACAAAATTCCATTGGAAAAATAGAAGTTTGTTCTATTTTGCAGAGAACAAGCAGCTAACAAGACAGAGGTAATTCAAGTACAAGATGTTATCACCAGGCAAGACAAGCAATGGGTTTACTCTACCCTCATGACAATTGTGAATTGTTTGAATTCTCATTATTTGTACCTTCTTGTAATGTGACATAACTTTCCCTTCTCTTCCGGATGATCTAACTGCCCCACAGTCTCTGTGGATAGGCATGTGTACACATACAATTCCTGTGGAAGAATTGACATTATGAATTTATCTGGGGGTTATCCAGTGCAGTGGTAATCTGAATTTTCCATACTGGAACAGTAGTCATTTCATAACAATACCCAAGCTGAGGTATAAGATGAGATGGTCTGAGATGGTGCTGAGCTATCAGGATGCTGTAGTGGGCAAACATACCTCAGCAATATGAGGTGTAACAGCGTCTCAACCTAACAGCATAACAACGTTTGTTAGAATACTTTGGCAAGGAGGTTTGTGCACAGAAGTACAAAGGTTTCTTTGTCAGTCTCTTCTGCTCAAAAAYTTTACCACTGCAAAAGCATATGGAATTCATTGTGAAAACAATTTGTGTGAAAACTCTGGTGCTTTTGATATGAAGAATTAATTAGGTGATTATGTCTGGCTTAATGTAATGTCAAAAAATGAATGTGGGGACAAGGTARTAAGGGACATATTAATCCACAGAAATGGAGAAGTTTCCCTTTTAACAGAGAAGTCCTTACATTTCTGCTATAGGTAGAAGTMACTAATGGGTGCAGATGTGAGTATTCTTTGTGCTGAGTGTGTTCCTATACACATTACATACATAAATACAGTGAATGATATTAGATAGACTTAATCTGATGTAATTTAGACATTGGATTTATTCTGATCCAAATTACAGAATGCATAGATTTTTCTTAATTTTAAAATAATTTTTAGGATCAACTAGATTTGATTCACCTTAATGAAGTAAAGCAGTGATAAGGAATAAAATTCCTAAACTGAGAAGGAGTCAGGGCACTTGAATCCTTCCTAGCACCTTCTGGAGGTGAGGTATTGATGATTKTTCTGAATTGTCTTTCAAAAGGCTTATGATATGTCAAACAGGCAGCCAGGGGAAGAATCTCTAAGTGTTCAGAGCTAAGGAACTGGTCATAAAACCTGAGTTCTGTATAGAGAAAAGATAAAATGCAGGAGTGCAATAAACTAATAAACACCAAGTCAACCACAATATAGAAAACTACTTTCTCATTTAACTTAGGCTCAGTCAAGAAAATAATTTTATTGTTGTCACCCTAAATATGAGACTAGATGCAATAATGCAAGTCCTTAGATCATGTTAGAGACCAAAGGTTTGYTCTGGTTTATATTTGCTCTTCCTCACATTCTTTTCCCTAGAACAGAGATGAGGTAAGCACTGGATTTATGCAATAGGCAGTATAGATAATTTTGTTGAACAAAAGAAAAATAAATCACAGCTATTTTCTGAATATATCCCTTTTTCTGTCAGAATAAACTACAGATTGTTGGCAGTTTTTCCACAAGGTTTTCTGTGACATCAGACCTAATTACCACCTATTCTGCTACTTAAAAATATGGTGCCCTGGCAACACAGCTTCCTTTCTCCAATCATGGGGCAGGAAAGCAACTGCAGGCTATTGAATTTGGATTTGTCAGAGTAAATAATTAGAAGGCTCATCAGCTTTTCGCTAATGAACAAGGAAATGTGATTAAAAAACTTTAAAGGATAATAGCTGAAAACAATATAGAAATGATAGCAGGATGATTACTGTGAATGAGTGACTGAAATTTCTGAATAAGAGATTTCTTCAACCAGGCACAAGGACAGTAGTTTAATCTTCTATTAAAAGATTCCTGACAATTTGGAAAAGCTCTGAATCAGGAGATTATAGACATCTCAGAAGCTGACAAGGCAGTCACTTCTCTTAAGACAGCTACTCTCTGGCAAATGCTCAGAAATAAATTTTGTGTGTGTGATTTTGGTTTTCTTTTTTGCTATTTCAAGGCTCTGAAATTCTATCCAACAATGACTGGGATATTTCTGACTAGGCAATCTTTTATTCTCAAAGACTCTGAAAATACAAATCATCTTTCAGATCAAAATGTTCTAGAGAAGCTTGCCAAGTTTGCTGTGGCTAACATCTAGAAATTGCACTGATTAGCTTCTGGCATGGTTCCTTGCAAGTGCTTTGCATGCTAGTATCTCATTAAATATCTCATTCCTCTTTATTATTCTTCAGCACCAAAAGATGTACTTCYACCTTATATCTAATCTGGTTTTATGCTTTTAATGTCTGCTCTCCCAGCTTATCTAAAGGAGATAGCACATAATAGAGAAACTCAAAGAAAAGTGRAATAACAGATGCTGTGCTGCTACAATTCTTCTGCATGTCAGGAAAAATATATCTTAATTTTTTCCTTTATATACATTCATAAAGGGAACAGTCTTGTTATGAATAAAGGCACAGAAGTCAACAAGATTACGAATTTCTATTTAAGGGTGGAACTTTTCAGATATAAAAGTGACATGCACTGAAGTGTGAGATTTGTAGTTACAAAGATTAATAAAAAAAAAAAAGGTAAAATAAAATGTGAAACATGCTCATGTGCCTCAAATAGGATACTAAGCAGTACAGGAAACACTCTAGATCTAAAACCTGGAAAGAAAAACGCTTTTCTGCTTGAAGAGTTCTTTGGGAAGTGATTCTTTACCTCTTCTGATCTGTTCCACACGATGTAGACCCACCATGGTGCAGTGCCCAGTGTGCATAATAGATACCACTTCAATRGGGACATCTAGCGAAGAGACAACCTCTCTTCAAAGAGTAGAAATGTACAAGAGACCTTYATCTGTCAGGAATTCTCTACAGTTTCCTTTTCTAAGCTGCACAGTGTAGCAAGATAAAAAAAAAATAAAAATTAAAGAAACTTATATTTCTTCTTTATGCTTTTTCCAGGCCAGGTTCTGTGCAAATTTGTCTGCAAAGTTTCTCTTGAGCCCCTAGATTGCATGGGTGGAGTCAATGAATGTCCTTTCAAAATGTCCTTTTTCTTCTATAGAAAGAAGTACAGTCTTGGAAGAACAATTCTTCATTATTCAAATAAATTCCTTGCCGAATGGCATTTTTGTTTTCTCATYACATTTAGAATTTTATTATTTTTATTTTGTCTTTGACATGAGAGTTCCCTTTCTGTGTTGTGTTAGAAACCATGCTTTATTTCCTTGATTTGCAGAGCCAGATCTGGAGAAAAACTTGTTTTTCAATTTATTCATGCCAGAACATCTTAGTTTTATGTATAGACTGGAACTATATATCTTGTAATTCATGTAATCCATTTCAGTATAACTTCAGCTTTCTACAGCTTTCTACAGATTAACTATAAATAAATCTTTGGTGCAAAAGTACTTCTGAAACTTTTATATAAGTAAAGAAACATTCAAAAATTGTATGTGTATTTAAAGAAACACAAAACTAGCAATTTTGTGCTAATTGTCTCACAGCTACATCATTCTGAAAAATCATCCTTTTTTTACATTGCCATAAAAATCATGCACCTGACATATAGCTGCACTTTTCTTTTATAGGTGGAATGGAGAAAATAAAACAGCATACCTTCACATTAGCTCACTACACCTATACTGTGCTGTCTAACTTAAAATATGCCAATGGGGCTCCTGTGGTACGTATTTACAGTGATACAGATTTCAGCAATCCTGATGTCCAAGGTCCAATCATTAATTTTAACGTGCTTGATGAAAATGGAGAAGTGCTCGGCTTTTCACAGGTATGTTTTTCTCCTGTCTTAACTTGAGTTTATGGTTGCATTTAAAGCATATTCACAATGAATTCTTTACCCTAAAAGAAGTATTTTATTCATAGTAGTCCCTTCTGAGGTTTTGGGTTTGTTTCTTCATAGCTCTACACCACATATACACCATTTTTAAAGCAGTAGAAAGAGAATCCAATAAATAGTGCTAGCACAATACAAAAYACATAATAGCCAGAGGCAATATCTTACAGATTTACTACTCCACAAGTAGGAAGTTTGGAAGTGGGYTGTTAACAGGATACATTGACTAGGCAGTTTGATTTTTGTTGGCTTCCTTCTCTAGAGTACTCAAAATTGGGAATTGAAGAGCAAGTCTGGAAAAGCTGATAAAGAGACTGCCTTGGAGCTTTGACATACACGTGAAATTAGATCTCAGAATATTGAAGGCAGCAATGAAAGAGGAGTTCTCTTTTCCCTTCAGTTCTAACAATTACATTCTTGTAATTTTCCTAAGGAAGCGTGGAATAAAATTGAATGGTCAGTGTAAAGAGTGAGATTCAAGCTCAAGAAATCCTTGAATGCTGTCTTTCTCAGCAGCTTTTTTAACCTTTATCCGTCAGGTATACCTAGTAGCTTTAAGATGAAACTTCCATTAAACTTTTATCCCTTCAGTGGAGAGGTAATRGTGTGTGACCGTAACTGTGACCGTGGCTGTGCACCGTGTCGGCAGTGGGTCACAGAGGGAAGATCAGCTCACTTGCTCATCAGCAGAAGGCACAAAAACCACAGTGCTCTTGTTTTGCTTCATTCTGTTTTTTCCTTGGCTGCCAGAGAGAACAGGATAATGAGGGGAACATGGAGATATGTCTACAAGAATACTAGAAGAGATCCATTTCTCACAAGGGAGAACAGAAGTGAAGCACTTGCTTTGTAGCCTGCAAGCRTGGAGTTTTACCTTTTTTAACGCATTTACCTGATGAACATGGGATAGTCAAATATATAGTGATTCAGCTTTTAGACAATGCTACCAAATAGTGGCAAATGTTCACCAATTTAATTTCAAAGCAGTCCCCCATTTGAGGAGTGAATTAGTCATTTATGTGGCCTTCAATAGGTGTGACAATGTTCAAGAAAATTGGAGACATTAACACAATTGAGTTTGTAAAACTCCCCAAACGCTTTAGTGTTGCTTCTTTTCTTTGGTTAAAACCAAAACCTTTATTTTKATTTCTGGTTTTCACAATTTCGTAGTAAAAATGGCTCATCCATGTTTCACTTTTTAAAATTCCACTGTACCCTCAAATTAAAAATTCTTTTATAATCTTATGAATCCATTGTGCCTGTTTGCTGCAGTGGCTGCTCATAAAACGCTTCTTTATTCATGTATGTCATCTGGATTGTGCTGTTCACCAGATTCTTGTAATTTCTGGCCTGAGTGCGTAGAATGAAGAACTATAAAATTTTCAAATGCATCCCAGTCACATCTGCAGTGCCTGTTCGATTACTTTGTTTAATTAAAATAATGTGCAATTTAATGACTTTTAGAAATTAACAAGCAGCAGCACTATTCCTTCCAAAGCTACAATATATGTGATATGTATATAATTGGCTTCTTTATRGAATGAAATTCTTTCATAGACACCTTGTGGAAATTATGGGGGAGAAAAATCTTTTCTGCTTCTTCTTTATGATTCCAAAGAAAATGCAAATGACAGAAAGTAATATTCATCCAACTGACAATGTAATCTCATCTGCTTACCTGCATACATGTCTAAAATGAGATAGGTTTATTCAAATAAAAGTTAAATCCAATGCTTTTGGTAATGGTTTGGAAATGAAATTGTGCCCTCTGCTTTGGCCATGTCTGTGGTCTGCACATTCATGTGAATTCACTGGGCAGTCTCCAAATGCAATCTTGTGGAGTTAGGATAACATGGTTTCAGAAGGCTCCCAGAAAATATTTTGGAGAATTTTTTTGTGAAGGGAAAATTGGATGGCATTTCTATCTGACATACCTACTACTACTGGACACCAGTTAATGACTCAGGTTGTCTTTCAGCAAGTGTATTAAAAGAGAAATGATAGAACATCCTATTCCTTTATGGATGATATCCCATCTATAATTAATTACTYATAACCAGGCATTGAACCAGTTCTATTTATCTTTCTGACAGGCAATTGTTATGTGCCTCTTGTCTATTATAGGGCACAGTGTGACTGGACATTAACATCTGGTAGCTTGAAAAGGACAATATGCCTGATTCCAGAGAAAATATTATGAGTAGGCTTGGARCAGTTTATTTGGAACATTTCAGATTGGCAAGAAAGCCTTCATAAGTAGACACTGTCTTCAGAGGATACCAAGCTTACATTTAAGCCTCAAGATTTGCATAATTGGCATGATATTCAAAACTCTGAACTAAGCCCAAGATATTTAGGATGTGAAAGGCATGTAGTGAAATGCAAGACATGTAACACTGCTGCTGAAAAATGAAAACAGAAAAAATTATGTCTTTCATCTGTGCAGCAATGGGGAAGAAAGTTATTCTTACCTTTCAATCATATGATTGAAATCCATTTCTCAGTGTTACTAGTTTAATTACCAGAACTAACAAGATTATGCCACTAAACACAAACATTCTTAAATTACATACTTGAGGTCAATTGCACCAAGAAGAAATAGCCACGATCTCRGGTTCATCTTTGAGTAAAACTTCATTGCAGCACTGAAGAGGAAATGAAAGCATTTTATTAAAGTGAGAAGCAAATAACCACACCATGATCAGACTCTCAGAGATGGCAGCAATCTTTACAGCCTYCTGTCCCAATATATGTGATATAGAATATGTAGATGTTAAGTGATAGGGTGGGGAGTGAAATAATTGTGGAAGTTAGTAGAAATGTTATTGCTTTTTTGTTTAAATGTTTCTTTGTGAGTGTTGAAGGGTAATACTGTCTTAAAATATTATACATAGAATAAACTTGTTTTGTATAMTACATGTATCATTGGTATAACTGACAGCTTAATTATGGGTTTTAGGGGGTTTTGCTCTAAATGGTAATTAAAACAATTAAATAAGAGGGTCTTGCAGACTCTAAACATCGTCACTCAAGGCTTTGGTTTTTCTTTAGCTTTTTCGCTAAACATTTCTTTATCTAGAAATAAAACTACTGCAGTTTTGAAATTTCCATAAACCTSTTGTCTTTGAGCACTAAAGCTGCATTAATTTTTCTTCTTTGAGCAGCACCAGATACTTTCCATGAAAGTTATTTCCTTCAGTTAAGCTGTCTCATAGACTCCTATTGGTAGTAATATGTTCTTGGGAGGACACCTGTATTCTTTTCACGCAAGATGCCTGTCCTCTGCAGTAGCACCTCTGTCATTTTGTTGTGTATTTATTTGCACTGCAGCATCAAAAAGCCCCTGTGATGAACAGRGGTTGAATTATGACGAGTACTTGACAGGCCCAGGACATAAAGATGGCCTTTTTGCCAAATGGCTTCTTCTTAGACAYTTGTCTAGTCAAGAATGGATAATTCCCCAGCATTGTAGTTTTTGCTGCTAATGAAATGTGGACAGATGACAGACTGGTAATTTGGAAAGGTGTGAAAGTGCAGGATAGGGATGAATGACCTCTGCAGGATGGAAGCAGAAGAGTTGACATTAAAGCAGCAAACTGTCAATCTTCTGCTTCTTTGTGAGGCTACCAAAAAACGAGAAGCACTCAGTCCAAGACTTTAAAAAGGGGTTGTGATGTAACAAAAAATGGCGTTATAGACATTTACCTGTTGCTGAGCTAATGCAGCAAACTCTTCACACAGCGAATCAGCAGCAGCACATTTATTAGCAATGAATATCTGCAGCCTTCACCATATATGAATGTCATGTGTTCTGTCATCCTCCAGTCTTTTCCAGACTCAGGAACACTGACAGCAATGACTCAGCTTCAATTTGCATCCTTGCCTTTTTTTTTTTTTTTTGTTAGCAAAATCTTGCACAGGACTCTATGAAGTCCAATTTGTTTTGAATGCTGAAGAGATGGAACGGTTGTAAGACAACAACATAGATTTGAAACAACAGTCCTACACACATAAAAACATGTATTTCTTATAAACTGGGTCAAAGTGCAAATGTTGTATGTTCTCTTCATATTTGCAGCTGTGAAAAAATATCCCCATCTCTGCTCTGGGAGACTTTTTATGCTAATATTATGAAAAAAAATTTCTCTTTGTTTTGATAGGGAGAAGAGACTTGTGAAATTCTCTTTGTACATTCAGTAGATAATTGCAGAGTAATTTTATAATCCCTTCACATTTTATTCTAGAAAGTCAGTTTGAAAGCCAGAAGAGGGGAAAGAGGTAGGAGACACAGATGGCCAGATGGAATTTTAACTGCAATATTTGTTGAATTGTGTGCATTGGAGCGCTCTTACCCAGCCACACCTTTACGTTCATGATTATGCCACCAGTGAAAAATAGTCCTTCCCTTTTTAAATCTTTTATTTTTCCACTCTGATCTTCTGAGACAATAATTTTTTCTCCTCCTACATGCAATGAAGCCAGTAATGTGCTTTAAAAAGTGAGCAAACCATCATGGCTGTCTTTTGAAAAATGGCCATCATTTCACATCTCAGCTGTGGATTACCAGCATCCATCTCTACTCTGCTTTTTCACATTCCCTCCTTTGCTTGGAGCCTGAACCTAAGCACAAGTAACGTGATTGGCTCACCTACAAAAGTCCACTCGGTATGCTTGACATGTCCCCTAAAAATCCTGTCAGGAAGGGAATGAGCATCAGTCCATTAGCAGTCTCAGCCTTCTTGCCTACCACTTCACACTTGTGTGTGATAGACAAACTGCTATAACAGGAATAGCTGCCAAAGGCAGRGAATGTAAACATTTTGGTTTGCTAAGGAAGGCTCTTCTGCAGTGTTGCATATGAATGAGTTGTGCCTCTCAAGGCTGAGAACCCTGCTCACATAGATTATCATCAGTTTTGTCTAGGAGCCTGTTTTAGCATGTCCTGGTTCACCCTCATCAATCCAGATAGAGTGAAAGGAGATCTAGACTTTGAGTTTTCACCCATTTCTCAATTAAAAGAAAAAAAACCAACATTTCTCAAGTGACAACTTCTAGTGTGTGTCCCTTCAGTTCAAATCTATAAAATCTTCCATAATCAGTTTAATCACTGCTCTTATTATGGCATGTGCCACTGTCTCATTCACCTTCCTCTACTTTAGCCACCCTTGAATTAATGTAAGGATTGACTCAATGACCCACTGTTGGGTTTTTTCCTTTCCTCCCTTGCTTTCTATCATTCTGAAGTGTAGACCAGGGTCTTCCATCAGAATTTATTATTATTCAGCCACTCTGACACCTTCTGTACTCTGATAGCTTCTTTCTGCTAGCAGTTAGGAGTATAATCATTAGCTCCAGGTCACAGAATATTCTGAGTTGGCAGGGACCCACAAGGATCATCAAGTTCAACCCTAAGAAAAYGGCCCATATGGGGATAAAACCCRCAACCTTGGTGTTATTAGYACCCTGCTTGAAGAAGGCAAAATCAGAATGAGACTCTCCTAATAAACAAAATTTGTTTTCCTTTTGACCCCACTTATGCTTCTATGCCCCACTTCCAAAGCATTCTATGTTAGTGAATTGTCTTGTAAGCAGCTTAGCAGTCAAGCCAAATTCAACCCTGTGGTTTGAGATGTGGAGAGAGAAAAATATATCTTAGAATYGCATGGTCATCTTGATTTAAATGTTTCTTACTTTTGGCACTTTGTTCTGAAACTTAGCTATATCCAGTATTACAAAATATTTCCTAGTAATTTAACTAAATTYCTCACAGTACAGCTAAAGTCCATTATTACATGTACTGGGCAAAGAATGAGACACCAGTTTGGGCAGAAAAGCAGAAAAAAAGAGGATTTCAGGCATCCAAAGGGGGGAGAAATTGGACAAGCAGTATGAAGCAGTGTTGTATGGGTGAGGTGTGGTGAGGGAAGAGACAAAGCAGTATCTGCAGGTAGAAGTTATTCCAGCTGTTTGTATTTGGACAGATCTGTGGGGCAAAGTGGTGTGAGGCAGGATGAGAAATGCACAAAAAAATACCTGCTCTAGGTAAATATCATAGTGGTAGCTAGACCTGGAAGTGCTTTCATACTGCAATTACACTTTCTTTGCTTTAATTTCTCAATATTCTCTTTTAAAAGCTTCCTTTTCCTTTGGTAATATGTTAAGGAATTGTTTAGCTGGACCCAGATTAGTAACCAGGACCTGGCAACAGCCAAGTGAAATGCCCTCCTTCTGCCATAGGCTTTCAGTGTCACCTTGAGAGATTCAATGCCTCAATTCTTCCCAATTTACTCTAACCTCACAGGAGTGAAGAGAAAATATGTTAAATACCATCAAATCTTCAGCTATCAAGTGCCGGATACATTTGTATACACACACAGCTGGTTCAATACATATTCATATCACTGCTTCTTGTTACCCAATAAAAGGGACCCGTACCTGAAGTGGKTAGATTTCTTAAAATAATTGCTGTTTGTGTCTTAGACAGTATTTTTAGTTTCACTAGAAGATCACCTCCAGCCCACTGTACACATGGTGTATAGGTACAGAATTAGAGCAAYGGCAACATGTGAATTAGAGGAGTGAAAAAAAGAAATGAGCTACAGCATATCCYGTGCACAGGTAGCTGATAGCAGGTGACTTGCATCAGACTGACCAGAACCTGGTGCTTGTCTAGAAATCGACAGTACTTGTCTGGAAATTCATATCACATCCCACAGGAGAAAATGGGCAATGAGGGGGGGATACCTCCTACTACATTTAATCTATTTGAAATCAATCTTCATAATAAAGGTATTAGAGATCTTTGTTGCTCTTCATATTTAATCCTTTAATGGGTTTTTTTTTCCATCTGTTTCTTTTTACTTCAGTGTAAAACAATCATTTAGTTTTGTAAGTGCAGCATTTTTTCATCTGGGCCACAGAAAATGGAAATCCAGCATTTTTTAATTCCAGCTAAGAATGTCTTTGCAGCAGTGGTCATATGACTCTGAGCTAGTTACACTAATGCTTTTAGAAGCATAACCACTCATTATATTAATTTTGATGACTCAGGGAAAGAAAAGTGTTCTCTAACTTGCTTAATGGGATTTTTGGCCATCTTCCCAATAGCTACCTAAAAATTGCTGAGGTGATTAGTCATTATTGATTTTAGCTATGGATTTAGCCATTGATTTCAGGAAGCCAGGAATGGCAGATGGACCGGCACAATAGAATGCAAACAGGATTATAAGGACAAAAAGATTGTTGTGAAGATTCCTGTGGAACATACACTGATTTCCTTGGTTCCGATTAGTTTCCAATTGTGCTGTGGATGTCTTGGACCAGGGAGATAGCAGGAACACAGTAAACCACGCTGGTGTGTCAATAAACTGCATCTTGTTGCTTCAAACTGGCAAGAAATCACTACARTCAGGATCTTTGCTTTCATGACATGGCACTGGATGCTCAAAAACAGTCCTTAAAAAAAGGAGCTCACAATGTGAGAGGCAACTTCATTGATCTAGGTAAGGGATCACTGGCTGAACACAAGGAGGTGCTGCACTTCAGAGGCTCATGTGAGAAGTGCAAACCTAGTTAGTAGGTAATGAGGCAGTARTGACAGAGTACAGGCTGAGTTGCTTCTGCAATATCTCTTTGCAGGGGGACAAAGACACAYGTGAGTTAGTATGCTTGAAATTGCCTACTATTAAACTGCACATCACAGCTGATCAAGGTTAGAAAGCTTCATGAAAGACTAGACTGAAGGTGTTGCCTGACACTGTTTCTCTGGAGTGTCCTTGCATGTTGCCAAGGAAACGAAGAGATAAAAGAAAGATGTTCATAGTTGTTCAGATGAAAGAATCTGAGATGAATGAGGGAGGCTAAATATTTTCTATTTGATAACAGGGCCAAAGTGAGGCTCTAAACTACAGACCTTGTCATATGGGAGAAATGTGAAAAGAAACCACATGGTAGCAGGAAAAGAGCCGCACTTTTGACAGCTTCCACTCGATTCCCTTTTCCTTGATCTTGGTAAAAGCAGATCAGCTGCCTTTGAATGCATGAAAGTGTCTAGTTTCAGGCGACCATCTGAATCCTTTGAAGGCAAAAAGAGTCTGCCCCCAYCTTCTCTGTTACTGTGCTTCCTTGTTGGCATCTTCCTGCCCCCACATCCCTCTATCCCACCGCATTACTGTACAGGATCCTCTGGCTGTAATTAAAGTAATATGGGATTTTGACCCCACAAGCTCCCTGTGTTCTATTATCCCCATTTTCAGAGGTTAGCTTTTTCAGAAGAGGATTTAACTGCTTTATAAGAGGAAGCGGTGCAGATTTTGACTGTGACATGAGTTAAACCTATGTCACTAGACTTTCAGAATCACTAGACTTTCAGAATCATGCACTGCACATTTTTATTCCTAGGCATTGTTTCACTTGTATTAGTCTGCTACATTACCCTTTTTCCCTCTTGATATGACCTACAGCTTAAGTCTTCTGTGTGGTTTTCCTCTGGCTTCCAGTTCTGACCAGCAGCAGTTTGACCGAAAGCCTTTAGCCTACAAAATAGKTGGGGATGCTCAATGGGATGCAGAGATACAGATGTTTTTCTATTACTCACAAGAGGATGCTTGGTTGAAGTCAATTAGAAAACCACAGAGGGTTTGAGTTCCTTTACTTTGCTTTCTTCCYGAAATCCATCCTTTCCCTGATGTCATTTTAGCAAACCAGATTTTCATTTTCAAAGTGTTGTTGATTGGAGAGACCTATGGCCACTAAGATAGCAAATCAAAGAAAGAAAGCTCTTTAGCCTACTCAGCAGGCTGTTCAGTTTCACATAGCTGGCTCTTGGACTCGAGAAGTCTACATATGTTCAAATAGGTCCTTGCCAAATTCACTGYATATACAGCAGGAAAGAAAAAATGTTGAAAAAATGTTAGGTCATCCATTAATAAGACCATGTTTCATTTCTTTTTTTTTATACCTATCCCATCCCCAAGAAATCTTCTAGCTTCTCAGAAATATAAAATTATTGTTACTCCTTTGAGCAGGAAGAACTTGCTCTTCCCTATGTGTATGGCATCTTCTAACCCACATATTCTGAATTTTGATGTTTCCAGCCTGCTTCTCTCCTATAAACTCTTACCTGCTATTTGACTGTCTTTAAAACTGCAGAGAAAATTATCACATTGACTGCAAAGTTCTTGATAAGCTAGCATTTATACTATCAGGACACTGAACTTGACAATTTCAGTAAATTTCAATATCTCTAATACTTCACTGCCTTCTASCAAAGGGATTTTGGTCAGAGTAAGTGATGAATGGATGAAGACTGAATAGAGATATATATCCTCTCTTCAGTTAATTTAAACCATTGTCAACAACTAGAGAAGAAAAAAAGAGGAGAGGATCAGATTCCTTGATACTGAGGGAATCTACCCACATAGAAATTATTTCTCTGAGATGGAAAAAAAAATGCTTTTGTTGCAGAAAACCATGCAGTTAAAACAGTTCAATGATTCTGTAACTCAACTAAAATTCTTMCCCCCTCTCCCCCGCACTAAATGATTTGGAAACAAGTGCTGATTTTTTTTTCCTTCTGACCTACTTCTTATTAAATTGTATTAAACAAGATTAAGTATGCATTTGCATCAGCAACAGCATTTCACAGTCAAATGCTGGATGACAGAAAGAGCCAGCTTACTTTCTCTCCAATTCCATGCCATGAATCAGTGCATTAATTTACCAGTGGATGTGGAGAACAGCATCATGAAGCCTGTTTTATAACCAGCCATCAGTGGTGTGCAGTGAAATTCTTGTAATGAGCAAATCCATCAGACAGACAAACTGCTCTGATATTTGGGCATTGGCACTGTGGGAAGCAGAACGAGAAGTCCTAATCTCAATTCCTAAAGGACAGTACTTGCCAGTATTGAATTATATGGTTTTTTTTTATTTTCGGAACACTTCATGATGTATTATAAAAARTTCCTTTATTCATGTGAATAATTCTTGTGATACTCAGTAAGATATCTTACACAAATAAGAAATACTTGCTTGAATAAGAGCTACAGAATTGCATCCTATGGGAATGACTTCAGCAGGGGTTTCTAAAGCATTCATCATTCTTAGTGAAAGTCTTAGACTTAGCTGATTAGGAATAATGCAAAATTATGTGCTATTTGTAAATCTTTTCTCTCATTTAGTATATACATAGCTACAGCAAGTATCATTCTCTGACTTATTTCAGTGGAACCTGAAGCCAGAGAAAAGCTTACGGCTTTCACTAAGTGCCCCATGGGCCCTGAAGTGAATGGATAGCAGAAATCAGTAATTTAGCAAATGCAGAGRAGTCACCAGTGCAATTGTGTGACAGGGAATGGGAAAGCAGAACATACCACAATCTCATTTCTTAGAGCTTTTCAGCTGATGAGTGTCAAGTGAAATAAAAGATTTCCAAGAAGGGACTGCTGTAGGATAATGCATTGAAATGAGGAGGGGGAAAGCTCTCCACTTCAATACTTTCTGTAACAAAAATGAAAATTATTTAACAGATAGAACACTAAGAAAAAAACCTAAATGTGAGCATTTGGTCAATCTGGCAACACTAAAGGAAAGCTCACTGGTGGAAAAAAAAATTCCTGTTTTAAAAAATTGGTCTAAGCAAACTTCTTTATATATCTTTATTAAATTTGAAGACCGTGACTTGGAAGTGTGAAAAGTACATTTTGCTTGTCAAAAATCAAGACAATGTGACATTGGAAGTGTTGGGGTGTGAAGCAACCTACAGGGCCAGGCTCGCAGTAAAGAGCCTCAGAAAGAGAAATGAATGCAAAGGGGCTCTGAGAGACACAAGGGACTCTAAGATAGCATGATGGCTTAATTACCACGTCCTCAGAGTGAAATCAGTAAAAATGATGAAGATTTCTGCATTTGTTTTCTAGTTTAATTGTAGTCTTTAATCTCAAAAAGAAAACAACGCACATTAGTTCCTAATATCAGATCCAGGGAATCACCAATACTGACAATCCAAGTACATTAAGCTGTGTACTTATCATTAGTACTATTCATGCTCCTGTGCCTTCATTGATGAACRTATTCTTGGCTCCCAAAAGTCAGTCTCTGCTGCTACAGAACTGCATGCGATGTTCTGTATTTCATAATCCTGAGCTCAATAACCATTATTGCACCTTATGGCAATTTTAAAGTTGTGCTTTATTTAAGGAAGCTTTTCTTCATTGAAATAACTGTAACAGATGTTTTATGTTCTATTTGTTTTGCTATGTGGTAGCACTGCAGAGAGAAATTAAATGAGCTCCCCAAGTAGTGTATTTCTAGAGTGAAACTGAACCAGAAGAAATCAGAACAGATGCCCAAGGGAAAACCAAGCATCCATGCAAGGGACAATTATATTTGTAGTGCTGCCTTTTCTGGTTCTTTACATGGTGTCATTGTGTCCAGGGAAAAGTGTGCATCACGTTCCCAAGATCTGTGCACATTATCACATTGGWGATAATGAATTTCAGTTAATACTGAAGCTATTCATAATTTATCTTTTTTTTTCCTGAATCATAATTCCCATATTCATTTAATGATCATGTTTTTATGTCTCAGTAGTCCTTGTCTAATGTACAGATTAATATATATTACAATTAAAGTATTATTGTAGAAGAGGATTGGATTGCATAGCAATAATGAAATTACGGTTCATTAAAGAACAGTAATAATTTATTTGACAAAATTCAAAAGATTTTTAAAAAATCTTGCAATTCCTTGAAGATGTGTCGTGGAAACTTCATTGCACTACGTACACTTTGATAAACAAGGCTGCCCCAGGAATGTTTCTTTAAAAAAGTATTAATGGTAAAAGGATKATATATTTTAAAGTTTTTTGAATGYTCAGGAAATAAGCCCAAAGGCTGTACAATTTCAGTAGTGAAGTATGTCGTGATTGTTRCCTTGCTTGTCATCATTAACAGAATGACAGATCCGCCCATAAGTCACAAGCACCACGACAAGCCATGTTAYGGCAGAATGACAACTTTTCTCATCTAAATGAAAAAAGACATCAAGAAAATGTCACTGTTCCCATATTGAAGTCTTCTGACAAAACAAAGCCAGCAACACTACAACAGTCTTTCTCAACAGATGCCTTTTACTATAACTTMAATTGAAGAGACATGCTTTAAACACAAGATATCCTCCAAGGCATTGATCATCAATAGGGATCTTGGGGCTGCTTGTATTCTCTGCTTTCCAAATCTGCATATAGGGAGTTATTTTGATTATATCCCTGTTGGAGAACCAAACAATTTTTGAACTGAACTAGTGGCGCAGAACATATTTAAATGTGAACTTGAGAACTTGTGAGCTATTGCTATAGCTATAGCAATGYAGAATGYTTGCCTATACAACCTATTTTTGTGCAGAGACCCTCAGGCCCCACACATGAAGAAAAACAATAACTCTGTTTGAACCGCTTTTAGCAGAGCTAAATGCTATTTAGGTTGAATTATTTCAGCATGGAGTCARTTCAAATAGAAGGCTTGATTCTTCCAGCTGCTGAAATAGTGACACTAAAAGTGCTTGGCGCCTCACACTGTTAAACTCGGAGATGTAAGAAGATAGACTGACGTCAAAAGATTGATGTGTCAAGACAGAAGATAGACTGAATTATACTAGAAAGTATTTGCTGTATGTATTGGGCCATTATCTTGTACAGAGGGAATTTATGTTAAAAATAATAACAGCCAGTAGAGATTTAGCCAGCTAGAAAAGGTAGGTTGAATATTTGCACTGATATCTCAAACAAAGCATGAGCTCACAGTTAGGAAAATGGTTGGTATGAGGTGGTTGACACTCCCATTCCTGCACCTTTAGGCTCAGCTGTTGCTCTGCATCCAGCTGAGCCCGAGCTTCCTGCGAGGAGGATTCTGTCACAGAACAGGAGAGTCCCCTGAGTCTGCACTGTGGTCACTCACAGGGCTCTCAGATCTCATTTTGTACAAAAGGAGCAAAAGCACAGAGGGGTTGATGCAAGTTGTGCAAGGTTGTTTTGGGAGTCTGTGGTAGAGGTGGGGTCAGATTTGAATCATTTGACTAGCCTTTCTTGCAGTCTTGATGAGGAATAYTCATCATTTTTTGTCAAAGAAATAATTAGTGGTAGCTCACTAATCTTACCAGCTGCTGCTGTTGCTTTTTGAAATCAATATAAAGYATTTCCAGGTCCCTGCAGTGGGCTTCAGTGGTTTCTGAGCTGTGCTAAGAGGATCCCCATGTTGTGCTTCCCTTGTTTCTTAGCTGTGCTGTGAAGCCCTGACAATCCGTATCGCTTGCAGTGCTGTCCTCCCAGAGCATGCATATACATGTCTCCTTCTGAGGCACATATGGACATGTGCTTATGTTCTCTTTTCACATCATTATCATTCCTTCCCATMATTTATTCATGCTAGTTTGTCATCAAGTATTGCATTTCTGCCCATCTATTATTTATGGATGATAAAGAAATGGTGTAATACCAAAGACCACAAGGAAGAAATGCACCAGRGACTGGGCAGATTGGGTGGTTGGATGTGTGAGACTCAAGGAGATATTCCAGTTCATTCCCTCTCCTGGCAGATGTTACTGMTTACCGAGGGGCTGATCCTTCCAGCACTTTTGTGCCAAAATCCCACAGATGCCATAAGTTTGTGTAATGAGGACTTGCAGTTTCAGATCCTTGGAGCACAAGGTTTCCTTTAGCTACCTGAGAAGTTGCCCCAGGCCTCTCTTCAGTCTCTGCAGGGGCAGTTGCAGGTGGTGGCTTTGCCAAGGCACCGAGTAACACCAGGCTGCAGGTCTGTAATTAGCAGTACTGATGTGAATAAACCTGTTCACAGGTTTAAAATTCAGCAGATGTACTGGAATTTACAGGATCAGGACCTGACTGTGTGTGTTTTGTGTGTGGTAGTCTCTCAGTGTCAAGGTAAACATCTCTGCCTCTACTGYTGTTTTCTTCTAACTGAAATAACAAAGTTGAAAAATGCTAAATGGTAAAAGCTACAGTAAGTCGTTATTTKTTTAGAGTCGTAATTTACCTCCATTGATTTCTACCTTCAAAATAGTGTATCTTGTTGACCACAACCTTAAAATACCTATTTTTCATTCTTCTCCTGTATCTTCTGCTGAAYTGGGAAGGTGGACAACATGGCCAGTCTCCACAACATACATGTTCGCACAGGCTGCTTCTGCAACACCGGAGCCTGCCAGATGCATTTGGATATAAGCAATGAGGACATCCAAAGGAACCTGCAGGTTAGTTTCTGAATGGGATTAGAAGTTTAAAGCTAAAGTAGATTTGTCATGTCCCATGGTTTTGAGTCACTGTGAGATTTGCTTTCTATGACCTTTCAACTCACTTGCCTCGTTAAAGAACTAAACTAACTGAAATTCAGCTTCTTGAAATGAGGTATTGAAACAAAATCATTTGATGGACCCAAAGAAGTATATATTGCTTGTTATATGTGTTGCTTTCATTGGAGAATAGGAAATTGGGGCTTCTTGTTTGGTTTTGGAATTGCACGATATCCAGACTTCCAGCAGAACACAAGCTCCTGGACAATTCCACTCATGTTGTTCCTTAAGTATTCTTAATTAATTATTCTACATAATAATATTCAAGTATTATAGATCTATTGCAGTTGTGTGTTACAGTTTAAAATACACATGCAAATTGGACAAGAAACAATAAAGAGGAAYACACAGTGAATCTCAGAGAATGAAGTAAATTTAGATGACATCTACTTAGATTGCTGGTGTGTTAGATTGCTAGGATATGAATGTAAAGACTGTTCTCAAGATTACTAATGTTTTCCATGAGCTGTCATTAAAAGATGTATRGCAGGATGTATTACAGTGAAGTGGAGGAGGCTTCCTGTCTGCATATTTGTCAGAGTTTTAAATTACAGTAAATTAATTCAGAACAATCAAAAATTTTATTAATGGTGTTCTTCAAAAGGCAAAAAAAAAACCCTCAAAAGCTAATGGCTGTAATGATACTATAGCTCCCTGGTAATGTCACAGAGACATATAGAGAATTTTGCAAACACATTTACATGCAGGTSTGATAGCACAAGTTCTTAAAGGCTGCTGCAGTTCTTTAATACCTTCCTTGGCAAAATGGTGCTTTGATTTACCCTGGAAACTGTCTCCTCTGAGAAAGCAAAAAAGRGGCTACCCTTGTGTGAAAAATGCCAGATAACCAGCTGCAATGCTCTTGGTTCTCCTTATACAAGGAAGATTTTGCTAAGGAGTGAGTGACTTCTTTCAGGTCTGTATCATTTAAATGGGATAGGCCAAAGTTAAATTTATGGAGAGACACTTAATCTGCCAAGGTTTGTATAATGAGGTGGTACAGTCACAGTCGTTATTTTGGGACATTCCATTCCCATCAGTGCTTTGAGAAGAATCAGGATGAGTTATTGACAACATTACTGTGCAGAGGAAGGCATCTTTTATCACATTATTTGCACATATACTTCAGTTTCATCTTTTCCCAGGGTGCTGGCAGTGTTCTTCCTTCCCTGATGAAGATTTACATGATAAAATGCCTGTGAGGGTGGACTTTCTGTCCTCAAGCGTCCCTGGAGAAGTGTGGTTAGTTTTCTCAGAATGTTATATAGGAACTTGTCTACTTATTTGCACAGCAGGAACCTCTCTCCTCCAGTCAATCAAGAAATACTTGGCAGAAGGGTTACAGAAGGGTATATTAACAGATGCAACCTAATTTTGCAAATGTTGCTTGTGCTCTGTTAAGGGTAAAAACTACATCACACTGCATTAAAATATTTACTACTGTGTTGCATGCTTTGACATAGATGTAGGGGTTTTATTTCTCCTTGCATAAATGGCATCTGTGTTCATTGTACTGTGACATTTCTTGCTTATATATATTTATATGAGAAAAAGCCCTCATATAAATAAACTATTCACACTTCCATTTTTAATGTAATAGAAATGTGTAAATAAATTAAATGCTGAGGGAAAAAAAAACCCAACAGCTGCTGCACTTAGGGAATAGGATGAGTTAAAACTAAATCTTATGTCCATTGGTGAGCTAATATTAAATGGATGCGCAAAGGGGACTGGCTTGCTTCACTGGTGGTGAGTGGCACCACTCACTGACTCACTTAAATAATGAGCAACTTTTGCTTTTAAGGGAGAGTTTTCCATSAAATGTTGTATGGGAGATGGACATCACTATAGGGAATTCAAAGAATTTTTCAGCAAAACTTTTTAAAGTGGAGACTTGTGCTCTTCCAATGAGGAAGTGTTAGTGGAAAGGCTAGTTCCCTCCATCCTGAGAGCAATGTGTTGACTGGATCTGAAAGACAAATATGAATATTCCAATGTCACTTCATAGGTCTAGATCCAAGTCTCTGCTTTGCTGATACCCCAGATGAGTTAGTTCTCTGCCCTTTGGACTATTTAACATGAGCCATGAATAAGACACTGATGGTATAAAATGGAACTCTTCTGACAGTGAATATCAAGASAACTGTCCCAGAAAAATCATCTCTCTTGTAGCTGTTCACTTATCTGAACATAATACCACAGTTTAAATCCCAGTGAACAATGCAGGTGAAACAGAAATATCCCTGGAGAATGTCCTGGCTAGCAATCGTGGGGCATACAAACCTTTTTGAGTCTTTGAGAAGTATCTCTTCCCCTTAGAGTAGAATATGACAAGCAGCTCAAGATTATCTTCTTCACAATGTGTGTAAATCATAAGATGATTGAGGGKTTTTTTTCCATCTTCCCTTTGTATTGATGAGTTAAGCTTGTATTTTTTTACARCATTTTTCCAGGTGAGAATTAAGAGACTCATTAATAACTAGGTAAAAGAGAAAGAAAGAAAATTGTCATGACAGCTCTCTGGTTTTCTTCCTCTTTCAAACTAGGCTGGCCATGTCTGTGGAGATAATATAGACCTAGTGGATGGACGTCCCACTGGTTCCGTGAGAATATCCTTTGGCTACATGTCTACATTTGAAGATGCACAGAATTTTTTGAATTTCATCATAGCCACCAGACTCTCCAAACTGGACACTGAGATTCCTTTCCAGTCTGTTACAAAGCTGACGACAGAATCTGTTCCAGATGACCACCTTTCTTTTAACAGTGCAGATGAATTGTCTCCARTACTGCAAATCTCGGACAGAGAACCCCAGAATAATCCATCTGACACAGGGACAACTGGGAGCTGGCAGCCACCAGAGCGTGAGGCAGAAAGCATAAGGGCAGCTGTTTCCGAAACTGCAGTGCCAACATGCAGAAAAGGTGGCAAGCCCATCACTGTCGCCAAAATTTACCTCTACCCAATCAAATCCTGCTCTGCATTTGAGGTACGTGCTTTGAACCATTTGGAAGTGTTTGTTCAGCTCAGCCTGGTGTTTTTCCTCAGACACGTGTGCAGGAGATACTAGGAAGCTCTGTGTGGGTACCCATGCTTCCTTTTTTCCAGTTTCTGGGATTGAGTGTGTGTTAGGCTACCTTGAAAGATTTTCAGTTGTGCTGAAGCTACGAGGGGGGTAAATGCATCTTCTGCTCTCCCCTCCCCCACAACAGACAAATCCGCACGTAATACGCTGTCTTGAAGAAAATAGTTGGATTTGCAAAACTGGACTAAAATATAATCAAGAAATTAGTATGCTTTTACAGAATGGCACGTGATGGACTTGTAGGCATTGATGGGTAGGCAGCAATTGAGAAATAACTTGATTAACATGTTATAATTGAGAGGCAGCTGATTTGCATTACAAAGAAATGTTATCATTAAAAATACATTTGCAACAGAAATATGACATTTAAGTGTTGCTGCTCTATTTGAAAGTTCACTCTTTGAAGATTTTAATTGCTTTTTTACCAAGTTAATAATATCATCACCTTAGCTGCGACTTTTTTTTTTTTTAAATAATGCATGATGAAATAGGTGTATGGCCCACACATGACCTAGAATGTCACTCTGCTTAGTACCATACTGGGAAGTGATTTAATGAATGTCAATAATGCCATAACTTTCCCTACAAAAATTTACTGSTGTAGGTCGGTGTCTCACATCTGAGAGAAAATTGGGGTCAAATCCAGTGATGAATCCCCTGCATTTCAAATAGGSCTTCTCAGTTGATTTGATCATATTTTGGTTTCTTTCTCAATGCACAGAGATTAGGCAATTAAACACTATTAAATGATCAACAAGACATCACTATTTTTAAGTTTGGGTTGGCTTACGGTGCCTTTAATTCAGAGGCACAATCCTGAGCATTAAATGAGACCCAAACAAACAATTTCCACTCSTTATTAACCTCCCACTAGATCAAACTGTTCAGAAAATCAAATTAATTGCCCATTTCATGTGCAAACCTTTTAACCTTTGYTTAAGTGTTGCAGTTTTTATAGCTGTATTACAGAAGCCCAGTATAGAAGCTGCTGAAAKACACTGGCAGTGTTCAGGTGCCTTTGGGGTTAAACTGGATTTTTGACATGCAGGCTGGTGTTGTGAGACACATGCCACAACATTCAGCACTGGGAAGGCTTTGAAGCCATTGTGCCCAGGAGCAGGTAAGACATACGTCAGCATGAAAGAAAGCTCATATTTCCCCACAAGCTGAGCCAGGTTTCTCCTCTTCAAGCTCTGTGAGGGGAAACAGCTCTRGGTGGTAAATTCACACAATCCTGGTACTCCCTGGCAGACAGGACTGCAATTCTCTGTGGAGAGAGGAATTCCCATGCATAGTGCTTGTTCCAGGCATGTGTAGATGGGCCCAGAGTGAAAACAGAGCTCATTTTACCTCAGCTTCCACCTCTACAGTCAGACACTGTTCTCTAAGCAGTGAGAGATGGATACCTGCTTATTCATTTTATCACAAAACAGTCATCTGCAGTAGGAGAGATGAATTGCTCCTGGATATTTCTGTCTCTTTTCATTGACTAAAAGAGGAGTCCAAGGCAACTTGGATTATGCAGCTAACACTAGCTGATGTGAATAAAATAAAAATAGATATAAAAATTGCCACTAGATTATGAGGTTTARTTTTGCATGCCTAGAGTAATTTTTGAAGTCTGTTTTTGATTCATGACAAAGCATCAGTCACATTAGAACCCTGGAATATGAGCACTGTCAAAGCCTGTATTGCCAAAAAGTAACACAAAATGAAATAAATACTGACTTTAGTGCATGGTATTGGAAAGGACTGGAATTTCACTACAAAGAGCTATAATTTAGCTCTTCTCCTCCTCTTCTCAAGAAGTATTTTTTGTGCATTTCCACTTGGTTTCCATGTGGTACATAGAAGATACATGAATGCACRTAAAAGAACAGTAGAAGCTGACCTAACAGATCCACTGGCAAAGGGTTTTCACTGCATAGGGAGAGCAGGCCAGGAAATGAAGTGAAAAGAGTATTATGATTTTCATGGGGTTTTTTTTTTTTTTATATTGAATTGAAGTAAATTGCCCCCCAACAATGTTTGTTTTTATCACCTTCTTCCTGCCCACCAGATATTCTTCATGTCTTTTCTTCCCAAAAGTCTGACTGGCACTTCTAGATCTGTCATACATTTATAAGCAGCTTGTGAAAGATCTGCTAATCTTGCTGTCTGCCTATAGGAGAGGTAAAAAAGCCAGTTTACAGACCACCATTTGTAAAATGAACTTTAAAACTCAGTTAAAGTGGCTTAGGATCTTTCCAGTGAATAAGAGCAGAATAGAAAGCCAAGGCTGGCAGGACCCACACCATTGCTAACTGCAGAGTGCACCAGCCTCCAAAATGCATCTATATATACATGTATATGTCTTAATGTGTCATTCGGCCTTCACCCTGAAACAGGAAAACTGTCCATGCCACACACATTGGAGTTTGAAGTGACATGCTAGAGAAGAAACCTTATCTCAATTAAATGGAATGAAATCCTGAAAATCATTTTGCCTTCTGAAATATTGATTATACCAGAATTTCTAGCCTTTATCTTGAAAAGACTGAATCATGTGCAAAGCTATTCTTTTGCCATTTATTTAGTGGCCTTTTTCCTACAGACTTCACATTTAACATTATATTATCTTGTTACTTCAGGAAATCCATAAACTTCTGAAACAGTAATCATGTAGCTTGTAGTCTCTTTAGTCTTTGATTGGAATCTGAAAATTGAAATTCAGTTTCTTGTTTKACATCTAAAACAGCTTTAGAAGCTTTGTAGTTGCTGGGAATGTAGAACAATATTTTCCCARTTTCAAATTTGGTCTCCATGTTTAKCAGTTATAGGGTAACTCATCTAGCTGATGGGAAAAAGCAAAAGTGGTTCAAATACTGGGCTCTAGTAAATTCATTAGTCTTGTGATACCTTGAAACTTGATCTCAGAAGCTCATAGATTTGAAGGTTCTAGTGCAGCCCTTCAGCTTMTATAGGAGATCAGATCTTTAGTATGGGGAGTCAATAGACTTTGTTGTAACTACATGATCACTTGTGTTTTCCTAAAATAAGATGTGCAATGGAAAATTCCAGCTAACCAGCACATCTGCCAGTGAAATCTGCCCACTGATTTGCTGGTTGCAGGATGGATGATTGGTGGCAGGAGGACAAACTCGGGGAGGATGTGAGTGCAAACTCACAGCTGTTTGATCTGCTTGTCTGAGTCACATAATCTCCTCCTCTCCTAAACTCTGATTTCTCTGTTCTAATCTGAGAGGTTCTTGACCTCCAGAGAARATCAGAGTGCAGAATGCTCTGGCAGCTGGGAGGATGAAACTTGGCATGAAGATCATCAGCTCRCTGCAGGTCACATGGTTTCTGCAGCATTTTATACAGCGCTCCTGGACACAGGACAGTCTCTGTCCACTGCTGTCCCATGGATTTTATGGTGCAGGAAGCAGAAGGCAGAATATTCTAACTCAACTTCTCAAATGGGTTTTCTTTTCCCTACAATTATTTTATTAAATGGGGAGAAGCAGAGGAGTAACCTCTATCCCTGACCACTTTCTTTTTTTCCAACATAAAAATGTGTTTTAAACATGCATTTTTAAACAGGAACATCTCTCATGTCAATGAATTTTACATAATTATATAATGCAATGTGCCCAGTGAAAGAGGTTAGGAATTTAAACTAATAACTAATTAATAACTTTATTATTCTTGCAGTAGATTTCAGAGTATAAAAAATTACAGCTCAACAWAGAAGACAAACTAGCTTTTAATTTAAAATACGATGCAAATTYCTAGTTATCAGTGGATAAATTATATGCAAGACCACTAATGTTTTTAAACTTAGATAATTTAAAGGCTATTCAGTGATTCCTTTAATGTGTTTTAAAACTGTGCTAGCCTTCATGATGTTACTGTGAACTATGGGAGGAATGCAGCCCAAAATGTTACAAAGAAAATTTGGAAATTAAAAAAAAAACAAACATCTCCACATATTTTTTCAGTGGATATTTTTATTTTGCAATAAGAAAAAATGGACTAAATCAGATGGGACAATGCCAACTACTGGCTGTATTATGCAATGACCCTTGTGAGAGGTAGAGAAGACCTAATATTGAATGATTCTGGGATGCATCATCACCTGCCATGCTAGGAATGAAGGTGTATGCTGGTATCTATCAGTAAAACCATGCTCTCCCTGCTTTCCTTGTCCTTCCACTTTCAGTTTGTCTCAGTAGCCAGAAATGGCCAGGCACCCTCAGGGAATTATGTTAGAAGCTGTACAATGCAGTATTGCCATTGCCACATGTGCTAACCTGCACTATTTTACTTTATTTAACAACCTCTTCAGTCTCTTTAAAATACAGTGGGACATGGTCTGCACAAACCTAAGTGCTGAGAAAAGAAATTCATGTGTATTTCCGTGCTTATCTCCAGTGTCACTCTTAGCARCAAACCAGCTCTGGCTGTTTAGAGCCTTCTGTGACTCTCCTTCTGAGGCAGGGCACAAAGTTGTTCTGTTGTTGCAACTTTCTTTGTCGGGGTCCTAGCAACATGTGCAGTGCAGTGAGCTGAAAAGTGSAGCAGGAGCTGGGCACTTGTCAAGGTGCAGAGGACATCCATGGGAGGACAGGGACTCACTGCAGGGCTCGTGTGTGTGACTCTCACTGCAATGGCAAATACCCAGAGGAAGGGAGGGAAATGGGCTGAATACCCATAATCATGTGCTGCATCACATTTGTGGTGTGACTGAAGCATGGAGTTAGTCACCATTATTTTGGACCTGTCAGAGGTGTTTTGAGGGGAAGGTGTTGATTATTTCCAAATATTTGCTACCTAGTTAGCTGGGCTTACCCTTTAATGCCTGACAGCCTGTAAGAACTACCCAAAGCTATGATTAAAGAGAGGTTTTGTTTTGCTCATGAAACCTCTTGTGAATGGTAAGAAAACACTTCAAAAACTTCAGTGAAGGGTAAGAAACCACTTAAGCTATTTCCTGAATAAGATTGCTGTCCTGAAGTGGAGCCAAAACAACTGAATGTTACAATAGGGAACTAAGCACCTTCGTGCTCCTTTTCTATTTTTCTGCTTTTTTAGTTTATTCTGCTCTCTATGTCTTGCAAATCCTGTAAAGATCTTTTGGATTTATAGGAGGATGTATTAATGATCTTCTTTTTTGGAAAGGAGATTTGTTAGCAGGAAATTCTCGCAGCTCTCAGATGATCACCAGCTGTTCAAATGCATTTTGTACTCTAATTATACAGGATAACCAAAAATGCTGGTCTCTCTAAAGAATAATTTTCACTAAGAACAAAAGTGTGTTCTTCAGCTGATACTGCAGTCTTTGGGCAATGATTCCTCTCCTAAAAAAAGGCAGGGTAAAGGTTCACATARCTTAGGTGCTGACAGTTTGAGGTGTTTGAATAATGATTAGATAATGGTTTCAGATGACACTGTCAGGCCTAAAATTTCTATTTATCACTGAATTTTTCATCCATGCTTGCATTAAAAAATGGCAAATAATATTATAAATCAAATAGGTCAAGAGAACATATTTATTCTCTTTTTTTTTCTCATTTTCTGTATTCAATATAGTTGGTAGCACTGTGGCAAAATTATTTTGAGTTCAGCTTTGATGCCTRAAGTTTTCAGCTCTAGCATGCCTGCCCTGAGCTTTCTATAGTCGGGCTGTCARTGTCAAACTGCTGCTGCAGGCTTTTATAAAAGCAGGAAAAGTTTTATGAGGTACTTTGTGAAGTTCTGTGAAGTTTTGGGTTGATCTCATGATAAACAGAAACATGGTTTTTAATTAATCTAACYAGTGCTTCCAGACATGCTTTTCTTCAGAGCATCAGGCTGTGCTTGACGTATCTTTTACTCAAGTTTTTTGCTGAAGTCTTYTGTCAAGTAATTCATGTGAGATGTACTCAGCTTTCCTATAAGAATTCAACTAAGTTCAGCTGTAAACTTTTCTCCAAATTCAACTGTGATGTGAGCTAAAGAATACGTTTAAATGGCCAGCTTTATATGACAAGAATGGTATTAATATTTTAACATTCTGGAGAAGAAAGCAGATATTAATGTCACCCAAAGGCATTTCTAAAATTGCTCTCTTTTTGGATTTCAAGATTGCCATCTGTGTAGCATCCGAAACAGATGTTCTTTTCACCAGAAAAATGGACGTGAAAGCAAGGACAATATGCTTCTATGGGCTGTTGGATGCAAAGAATAATAGAAGAACAGATAGCAAAGAAGACAATGTGCTTTTGTTGTAAGGGGATCTAAAGAAACTATTATTTTCCCAGCTAAACTAGAAACTTCAGTGGAGGAGATTTTCGCAAATGAATTACTTGATAAGTGGTCCCATTTTATGAAGAACAATTATTTTATAATTTTGAATTTCACAGTTTTCCTGCTTTCTGTTTGTTTGGTTTTGCTTAAATTCATAAAACTTCCATAAAATCTCCATGTTTTGTAAGTTAACTGAAAATTCCTGGAGCAACAGGTCCTAAAAATGGATGRGTATAAAATTGAAAACAGTTTTCAGAGTGTTTCAGAGATTGTTTATTCTTATAGCTCTGTTAAACTTTATGATAATATGTAGCAAATCAGAGTAATTTGATTTTGTTTTGTCATCTTCGTGCAGTGGTATCTTTATCTCTGATTTGCAATTAAGGTTTCTCTTATAAAAAGCTGACATTGATTTGCACAAATTTTCCTGATTTCAACGAGTTCTATTAATGGATTCTTTTCCCTTTTATTTCTTTTCAGCATGTATCTATTAATGCAATTGACATTTTTTTAAACCCTTGTACCCCCTCCTGATTCTTTCCCAGGTTACAGAATGGCCAGTGGGGAATCAGGGTTTGCTGTATGACCGAAACTGGATGGTGGTAAACCAGAATGGAGTCTGCCTGACTCAGAAGCAGGAGCCAAGGTTGTGTCTTGTGAATCCCTCAATTGATCTCAAGCAAAAAATWATGGTCATTCAGGCAGAAGGTAAACAAAATCTTTTTCTTCCCTTTTTTATTGGTGTCAGATTTCTAGGCAGAGTCACCTGCATGCACCCACCAATCTGCTGAATGCTGTGCATGCCTGCTTGTGACTTGCTTGRGAATTCAGGGACAAGTTGGGTGTCAGCTGTGGGCAGTGAAAGCCCAACCTCTTACATGCAGTCCTGGGGGTGTTCCTGACTCATTGCTGGGGTGGGCAGAGAGGAGACAGACTCCCTGTGTGCCAGCATAAAGTGATGCTCCAGGATGGAGAAGGAACAGACAGATATKGAAATTTACTGACCGGTTTAGGTCCCACATCATAAAGTCCCTGAAGGAGTTGTTATTGCTGCAAAGGTAAAAGAATTGAAGTCCAACATTAAAGACCCTGGCCAAAGACCTTCCCATTTTTTTATCTCTCTTCCTCCTTCCATCTGTGGGATTAGAGGGGTATAGTCTTCCGTGGAAATTAGTATTAACTAAAATAAGAACCAGACATTATTTCACTCAGTTAAATACTTGCACTAGCACGCAAATATTTCATTATGTTTGAGCTTCCTGGGAATAATCAAAATCCTTTTTATTCTCTGATAAGGGGCAAAAAAAAAAAGGAAAAAAAAAATCAAAGTGTTACAGAAAGCCGTTTGCCACTCAGGGGTGAAAATTATTTATTTTCATGATAGTGCCATTGGCACTGAACACTAGAATTGGTTTGTGTTCCACAAAAGTCATTACTAATGCTGAGTTTGCATGTGTCTGAACGGTGTTCATCATTTCCCTGGGGTCCAACATTTACTCAGTCTGTGTGTCTCAGCCATTAATAATATATGTGCCCACATTTTCAGCAGTAGAGCAAAACAAGGGAACCTATCTTCAGATTTTTCACCCTTTATTAGAAATCCACATGAGTGCCTCTGTAGCTACAGTCTCCTTTCCGTTTGTGCATTAGTGTTGTTGTCCTCTCAAACTGTCTGAGCACTCTCCGTAGAATTAAATCTGACTCGTTGATTCTTCTTGTCTAAAATAGGTTTCTCAGATGTACATTTGGATACTTCCACTATTCACGTGCTATCTCCTGTGTTTCCAATCCTAAACACAATGTATTCACTTCTTTGGAATTCCAGACTTGCTCACTGGCACACACACACTGCCGCTTTCAACTCTTTCCTCTATACTGTTTCTTTGAAAATGGATCATTGATTCATTTCAATTCTATGTGGAGAACCTTGCACCTCAAACTTCTGTAGTATAGTTACACCGACAGTCTTCTCCCTTCTAAATTATCAATTGCTTTAGTACTAACTATTTCTAGAAATTTATTTCCTTACCATCTCTCTTCCTTTCTGGCTATTTTGAGTCTGTTCTTGTTTTTTTTATCCTTGCTAGCACCCATTCAGACAAGTGCATATCCATTAGTGTGTTCCCCTGTCAATAACACCTGCACTGACACTTCAGGGAGTCAGAAAGAAGTTTTCTCAGACAAAAATGACATTCAAGGCACCCATTTCGCACTGAGATTTACAATCACTTGCCACAGTTAGTGCCAGGTTGAAATCTGCCTTTAAATTCTTCATTTTACCATGTGTCTTTTTTGGAGTATTTACTGTCATTTGCCTCCCTTCTGCTAAAAGTGAGAAYCATTTCCACACAGAAGTGATCGTCCAAGTCTATGAATCATTTTTCTGCCCAAAAGTAGTTGTTCAGTGTGCTCTGACAGAAATGTCACTGGCATTTATTTACAGCCTGCTTTGGTGCAGTCACAGTGTAAGAATGAAGCTCTAGACATCAAAATCCTAGTCCATGAGGTAGTCTGGGCCCTCTTTTATAGTAGTCCTGCGGTTTTATGCTCTCATGGTATTCTGGCAACCTGTGGAATTTTTTTAAATTCTTGACAGTGAAATAATGGCTGTATTTTCCGAGGAGAGTCTATTCCAGACCTTACTGCTCCTAAGATAGCACAGTCATGGGAGCACATACAAACCAACAGGGTAAGATTGAGCAGATAAATCTGTAGGAAATTGTTCCAATATTTATTTTGTTTTCTTTCCTCTTACCTGCAGTCCAAAGCATGATTTGTTTGTTGGTGTTAAAGTCTTATTTGTTTTTCTTTTATCCCTTCACAAACATGGGTCAGCGTTATATCTCCCACTTAAATCATTTCACGGCAGACAAATTTAATTTAATAAGTTGATTCATTTCTTGAAAACCCCATTTAATCCTTGCTCTTTTGCCGCCACTCTCRCCAGCCGTAGTTGATTCAAATGTAGGAGGTGAAGCTGAGTGCTGCGTGTGAAGCTGGAGCAGGGATCCACGAGATGAGGAGCAGTGGAGCTCRCTTGAGCCAGGCAGGCTGTCCTGCAGCTCAGAAACTTCCCTGATATGATTTGGCCTGATATTGTTTCAGATTCGTAGCTCTCGGCCTGCTGACCAACAGCCACCTCTAGGTCTCTTCCAGCTTTGCTCCTTCCTCTTCCAGCTTTGCTCCTTCCATGCCTGCCCTCAGCTTTCTATAGTCAGGCTGTCAGTGTCAAACTGCTGCTGCAGGCTTTTATAAAAACAGGAAAAGTTTACGGGGTACTTTGAGTTCTGTGAAGTTTTGGGTTGATCTCATGATAAACAAAAACGTGATTTTTAATTAATCTAACCAGTGCTGACCATCAGCCACCTCTAGCTTCTGTGAAGTTTTGGGTTGATCTCATGATAAACAAAAAYGTGATTTTTAATTAATCTAACCTGCTGACCAACAGCCACCTCCAAGTCTCTTCCAGCTTTGCTCCTTCCTGAATTATTTCTCACATGCAATGCCGCCCACCCAACCTGCCTTTCCTCAGCCACAGCAGCATGCATCTTTCCAAGATGAGTTTCTTCCTCCCCCTCTCCTCTGTSTGCCCCCACATTCCCGTGCCGTGTCTCTGTTCTGTTCCCGCAATCCCCCTGCTGCGGTCGATGTGCAGAGCCAGCGGTTGGCAGCTGGCCGGTGACAAGCGCCGTGCCGCCTCCCCCGCTGTAACCCGTGTGTTTTCTCTGCCAGTTCCGCTGCTCTCCGCGCTTCTCTCGTGTGACAGCAGGCTGGGGCACTCATCTCTGCCCAGAGCGCGCTTTGCTGGCTGGGGGCGCCTCTCTCCAAAGGAGAGAGCCTAAAGGCAACCGTGCTGCTGGAATAGGTGCCTCTGGTAAGTGCCGAAAGCCGAGTGGGACCAGCCCCGCGGAGCTGAAGTACACAGCATTTTTAGAGCATTTTGCTGTTACACTGTGAGATTACGGTGAAGACTTTATCTGTGCCACTTTTAAAACGTGATGAGTCTGTCTGCTCTTCCCCTACAGGCATATGCTTTCCTCTCCCTTTAGAAGTTTTCATTAGTGGAAAATTTGTTTATGGCTAYTGTATTTCAATGTGGCTTAATAGTCTTCTCCGTCCAAAAAAAAATTGTCAGCATGATTTAGTAACATGACGGTAACTACTTTAACACATTTTGCTGAATTCCCTATGGTGCTGAGGCACCCTCTCAGGGGTGTTCTTTAACCCCTGAATGCTGGGTGTAGCCCATGTTCCGCCAGCTGCGGATGTGCAGCCCCCGCTGTGTGACAGACTCAGCTCTGCCATCCTGTCACCGCTCTGGGTAACAAAGGTGGCACAGTGATGCTCTGCACAAGGCCAAAGCTGCCCGAAGGTTTAGGATCTTTCCTTGGCAGGCCTGCAAAATTAGCTGGCTTGCATGGCAGCTGGGGAACTCCGKGTGTTTCCCAGATCCTTGACAAAGGGGTTAAGTGAGAGCGAGGGAGAGGAAGTGCTTGTGCCTACTCTCTCACTGSCTGTGCTTTTCTTCAGCAGAGGGAGTGAGATTTGAATTTTGAGAACCTACATAGATTACTTTTGCCAGAATTATTTTCTCAGGCTATGTGATTGTTAACAGGCATTTCCTTTTTTGTTCAGTGTTCAGAGTGTACCAAAGCCTTGCTATCACAKAACCTACTTTGGGAAAATCAGTGTACCTAACTCTAAATCAGCCCCCATGGAGAAAAACTTCTTGTATCTTGATTGAAGTAATTAGTGGTTTGGCTCCCAGTAACTTAAAGGTGGGCCGGAACAAGTGCCTTTATTTCCAGAAATTCTATTATTTGAGTGAGAATCAAGGGAAATCTCCTTGTCCTCTTCCAGCAAATACGTGGGGGCACAGATTAGATTCCAATTGTTCCTGACCTACACAAATGTATTGCCAAACAGAATTTGGCTGAGAATACATTTCTGGAAAAGACTAATTTCTCTCTTTCCAGTTTASCTAACAATCAGCATTACTCTGGCAAGATGGGCACTAGTTTGCCACTGCACAGTGGGAGAAATTCTGAGTGTTGAGGAGGTACTTCATTGGAGTAGAAAGATGCTAGCAAAACTGAGCAGCTAATTGTGCTTTGTGGAGTTTATTGTGCCTTCAAATAGTCATGTGTTACTGCCAATAAAAATAATGGGAATTAAGTGCATACACTGATGAAAGAATATACATGAATAGTTTATATTTCAGTCTATTGAAAAAACAGATCTCTAATTTTTCTCATTGACTGAAAATAGGACCTATAACGATAAGGGTTTTTTTTATATTAATACTGTGAGCACATCTGTGAATTTTATTATCAAGCAAATGACCATAGAGAATGACAGCTTTTACATTTTAGTAACTGGCAATATTCTACTTTGTTTTTTGCCTTAAAGATAGAATAAAATTGTAATTAACAATGTTTAACTGACCTAGACATCACTGTAAAATGTCTGCTGTTCAATAAAAATGTGATACACTTGCTGGTGTATAAAAGCAGGGCTTTTTAAGGCCCTGAAATCCTATTTTAAGAAATTTTGTGAGTATGCCTTTCTTAGAAAGTATTTTAAAAAATGTAACAGTTAAGGTTGCATGCAGGATGAAAAATTTCACTCTTCCACTCTTCCAGAGGGAATGATGCTATTGTTTAATTGTTTCAAAGTCCAAGAGSATTAGCTCTAATTGATAAGATGATAACCATGGCACCTTTTCCAGGTCATTACAGGGTAGTTTAAGGCATTTATTACATGTTTACATTATTATCCTAAGTGAACTTAACTTTTCCCCCTCTGTCTTCACTTGCGAAGTGTACTGACATCATTAAATGAAGAAGTAGAGCACTTTCTACTTTGTAAAATATGCATGAAACTGTGTTGATAGTTGTGTTATAATGAATCTGAACTACATTTCATTACTCTTCAGAAGAAAATAAACCAACATGATTTCACCATATCACGGTGTTGGTAGAGCTTGATCTTTATTTGTTTACAATATTTTAAACAGGAATAAGTGGATAATATCAAAATGTGCTGTTGCAATTCTGGGAAAGGTGGGGGTCAGAGTCTTTGTTAGTATATGTTGCAGTGTAATGGAAAAGCTGGATTCATTGCAGCCACACAGTAAAACACTTTGTTCTTCATTTAGGATTATTGCTTTCAATTAAGAGAAAGAAAAATARTACAGCTTTCCTTTTTGGTTCTAGTAAACTGCAGTACCCTTTCCATCTCTTTGGCTCATTTTGTTCAAGATGAGAAAAATGTGGGAGAAACTGTTAAAATAGATCATTACCAGGGAATCCTCAGCTGGTTTAAACTTGAAGATGAATAGATGGGGATAATTCTCTCATTTGCAGTTTTCCATACATTTTGTCTTTATTTTTTTGTAGTTTTATCTTACAGTATATTTCTTTTTTGGAACAGACTGTGCTTCTTTTTTCTTCCCTCCTCCTCCATGTTTCCTCTTTCAGATCACTCAATCCCTCTACTTCAAAAAACCCATGAAAATGTTTAACATCATCTCCTGATTTGTTAGAGGGACCATCCTTTCAACAGAAACTGTGGCTGAGGCAATAATTCTGTGCCAGTTTCGTTGCCTGAGATAAACAGAATGGAGTGACTCAAAGCTGAAATTGTATATTTCGTAATATGAGTTGAGTACCAAGGTCGGATGCAGCCTTTGTGCTTTGTTTTATCATTTGGAGCCACCTGCAGGCAGAGAATATAATTCTAGCAAAAAAAAAAAAAAAAAAAAAAAAAAAAAAAAAAAAAAAAAAAAAAAAAGGATCTTTTTAATTTGTTGTTTGTGAGACTGCTGTGATTGTGAACAGGAGCAAAAATAAGAACTTTTTTCATGACTCTATTTCATTTAAATATGACTTTCTCTCTGCCCCTCTAGGCATGGACCCAATATCTGTGTCACTAGAAGACACTACTGGAAAAGAGGCTGTGATCTGTGAGAGTAAAGTCTGTTCACACAGGTAAGAGAGAGCAGAGAGGCATTGAAGCTGAAAATCTCTGTAGTGGCACTCAGGATGTGAACAGATGTGCACACAGACAGAATTCCTTGAAATAATGGTAGAAAGCAATGAATGACTTAGGGGACCAGGAGAGTGGTGCTGTTTAAATAAGTGTGATGGCATCCCCAGAGTGACTGATAGAAAACCTTAAAAAATTTAGAAAATAAAAAAGGGGAGGAAGGGCAGTACAATAAACTGACTTAGCACTCACTTGAAGGAGATCCTTTTTTTCATTTACTCCAAGCATAAGAAAAGGAAAAGGTGTCCCCAGTTACACCCAAAYGCCAGCTGGGGGTCTCAGCAGGACTTGAATTCAGTTCCTGCACTTAATAKTAATGATGCTGGCAACTTTGCCCATTTCATACTGCTGGATTTAAAATTGCTAGAACCTTCTAAAGTTGAAAACAGCYTTCCATATTTACAACCCTTTTTAATTTTTTTTGACCACCCATGTGGTCATGGTTCAGTGTCCCCTTCACAACCTTGGGATGACTGCAGGTGTGTAAGTTAAATAGCATTAATTCTAACCAAGAGACATACCACTTCAGTGAATATAACATTATGAATAAACTTATTTCCTATCTGTGAACTTGAATGTTTATCCATCATATTTTTATAAGAACTTCCCCTAGTCTCATTAAATTTTCTGAGTGGCAGTGTATCAAGTGGCTTCCTAAAGTACATTTGCATTATCTACTATGTTTTCTTTCAATGAGTCTCTTGGTAAGTTCAACTAAAAGAGCCATTTAAAGATTTATGTCTTCCTTTAACCAAGGTATACTAATTCTTTGTAACCCTCTACATTTGCTTCTCTGAGTAACACATAAACAAACCAGCTGAAGACCTGGCAATTTCCCTATGGAGCCATGAAGAAAATTATCTTCTCCTTCTTTTCTGCTAGCTATTCAGATGATAAAGAGGATCTTTTCCTCAGAAGTGTATTTTCCTCAGGTAGTGGAATTCACCCAAGAGTCATTTGTTTTAACCATCTGTCCCACTTCCCTYAGTGTTGACTCATCCCTAGCCTCCCCACGGTAAGCCCGTCTATTACAGGCTATAAAATAGCCTGGGTTATCTTTCTCTCTGTGTGCATAAAATTTGTTGCCATACTATTTATTGTAGCTTCTCTTTCATGTAACTGACTGTGTCATTTTTATTGTATCAGGTTGGAAGTTTTCATGGAAAACTTCTTAGAGTTCTGAGAAGAAAGGAAAGGACAGAATGARTAAGAAAGGGGATATGAAGACAAATTGCAGAGTGGACTATGGCTTGCAAATAAACAGGACAGGAAGTAAGGCAGGATGAGGGGACAACACTGATGAGGCTCTAAAACTGCCCAGAGTTACAATGTTTGATGCTGGTTTCCAGTGTTTCACCAGAGAAGCCTCCAGGGCTGAAAATAATGAGAAAAGCAGTGCTTTGCAGTAGGACAGGAGGTGATTTTTGGTCTGGGTTCTTCTCTGCAAAGTGTCTAAGGTGAGCAGTGGGACAAAAAGTCTTTGTTAAAAAGTTTTTAGTCAAAAGAAACCCCTAGTGAAGGCACTTTCTATTTATTAATTCCATCCTCTGACATTATTATTTCATCCAGTGCTGTTGCTTACCCTGAATTTAGACTGAGATACCTGCGAAAAGTACATGATGTAGAATCTGCAAGCAATCATGTGAGGAAGTTTAATTTTCCAGCAGCCACGCAGGTTTAATGAGCCCAAATTTCCCTTCCAAAGCAATTCATCAGCGTTAGCCTTCATCTCAGCAGGGATTGTCCATCAGCAGGTGCCACTCACATCTGAGGGACATGGCTCTCTGGTGCAATARCTAACAGTGGGCAGATGAAACCAGAAGCTAATGTTGATAAGGTTATTGATGTTGTAGAAGACCCTAAATGCTCAAGGTTGCTGCTCTACTGCAATAGGTAGGGACACAGCCTGCTCTTTGGCAGGCTGCAATATCAAAGGGATCAGGGGAAGCGTARCAGTTGGTAGAAGGCAAAGGTGTAGTTAAGAACAAGGTGAACTGAGCCCGTTGTGTGAGTTGAATCTCTCGGGATCAATATTCAGACTTCTCCTGTCCTTGTTTCTTGTTCTGTAAATTACCCTGCTGCAGGGAGCGGTTGTAGCGCGCTGAAGCTAAATGACATAATAGAAAGATGAGTKGGGAACTCAAGGCAAACAGCAAGTGAAATCAGAGAGAAATAGGCTCTCCTTTATAAATTGCCTGACATGTGCCAAATGAAATGTAATGCTGACAGATGTAAAGTTATACTCCACAAAAATAAACACAARCAGAAAACAAGTAGAATTGAGCTACAACGAAATGACTTTGACTARGACCTTGAAGAGATGATGGCACTTGCTCAGAAAATGGTCTGACAATAGGGGAAAACAATTTGAAAACACAGAAGTCTTGGAATACAAAACATACACAGTGACATTTGATGAAATATCAAGAACAGTGTGAGTCTCTAACTCAGCCTTTGTGACTCAAAACAGTAAGTATATAAAAATATACTGATTTATACACTATTAATCTCCAACAGGCTGCTAGAGGCAATTGGCTCAGAAGAGATTTTAAACACCCCTAGTAYGTCTGTGAAGGTGGAAAAAAATATTGGAGGAATTTGTTTCCCCAGTACTGTTACCATGAAGATTCATGTGTTCTCATTAGCAGCCTTCTCCCTAACACAGCGACTGGGAAGGGCACAGTTCAGACTGCGAAATCTCATGTGGACACTGTCCTTTTGGCCTCTTTCTTGACAGTGCCTGCATCTCATACCAGAACACCATTTCAGTTCTAGGGCATCACTAGCTAGATGCATCTGAGCTTGACATCTGGCCAGCCTCAGAGAGGGGAGAGGGATGCAGAGCTGCATCATAATTCAAAATTCACARCAAGCGCTGAAGAGATACCTGATCCTTGCAGGATTATAAAATCTCCTTGATTTCACTTGTTCTGGCTTTCTACCTGTGTGATTCAGTTGAACCCTACAGAGCATTTTGTAAAGCTGAGSCACTTCCTCTTAATCCTTGGGCTTAGCACCTTTTGCTGTGAATAGCTGTTGTTTCACAAAACAGATGGTTTCCATGCAGATCAACTCCTTTGGCTGGATAGGACAACAAGGTGAGCACAGGAACACAGCTGTTTTCCTTRCTACAAGAATCCTCCCTAGATCAGCATAAGAATTCACATTCCCCTTACGTGCTTGTGCAATTTTAAAGTTAGGTATCAGTCAAATCTCCTTTTGTGGTCAATAGAGAGTTAATATTCCCACAGTGAGAGTTATCCCATCCTGAAGTCTAAGATGGATGRGAGCTACTTATTTCTTTCCATTTTCTGTGAGAGAAACCCAGACAACTGATTTAAACTAGGTGCCTGCATTTTGGAAGATTGACATTAAGTTTACTCAGGGCTGAGGAATCTAATGTCCAGTGGACTGACYTGTAGACTGCTTGGATGCAGAGAGGTGATCTCAAATTCTCTGTAGGAAAGATTATATCCAGGTAAAGAAGACAATTCTGTTGCCAGCTTGCATAAATAGACATTTTATAAGTAATGGAAATCATCTTCAGAGAGATCCTTGGCCTCTGTTAGTGGAGCCATGTTTTAACATGGAATGTCTGTACTAACGTGAATTGAATTAGGGAAGTAACATCATTGTACCTGATGGGATCATGAAAATTACACACAGTGGAGCAATCTTAGATTGAACTCAGATCATCTCTTTCTGTTTTAGTGAAAAGTAGACCAGAGTGTGACTTTTTCATAATTCCATAATACTGCTGTATGGGCTGCCACTTACTGTACTTCAGAGCCAGTGTCTTWGSATTGTGATTATTTTWTCCTTTATTCCACACTAATCTTCTSTTCAAAACTAAATTAGATCTTGTGAAAGTTGATTTYAAGAGTAACAAATCTGAGGAAATGGGTAGCTGAAGTCATGCAGAGCTTCACATCACTCACCAGACAACACAGATTCTGTACTTTGTATTGAAGGAAGCAGAATAACCATCTTCACAATTTGACTTCTGTTTTGCAAATAAATGTTTGTGCAATCAAATTGCAACTCCCTTTTTTCTTGTAATAGGGTAAAAACATATGACTGTGGAGAAAGAATTGCTGGCTGGCTCTCTACRTTTCTTGGTCGTCCATGTCGCTTGATAAGACAAAGTTCAGACATAAAAAACAAGTCACATCAGAAAAATACAAAAGGTATGTTGTCATTTTTACAAATACTTGTGATTCCTCATGCAAGCATCAGGCTGATGGGCATCATACTGAGTATATAGCTACCTTGATAAAGGCTGAAAGAATCATCCAGCATTGATTTAGTGGGTACTTTTATACCCAAAGTGACTTTTTGCAGCACTTCTGATTCTAAAATTTGGTGGAAAAACACAGATACGCCAGTATGGAGGGAGTTATCATCATGACTATGATTTTGTCTGGAAACTCAAAGATCATTTGGAAAATGATCATGAAAAGTCTAAGAATCAAAGAATTTATTCAGAGACTAAATTTTATTATAAAAATAATTGAACGAGCACTGAAATTGAAAGAACATCGAAAATGCATAGATATTGTTCCTGTAAATGGTTTTAAATTTTGGTAAAATCTCAACTCAATCTCAGTTTCTAACTGCATTGCATCATTATCATTTCCAGGTTTTAAGGCATCCTTGGAATATTTCTTTAGTGTCTGGAACCAAATGAATAAAGTAATAATGAGAATGAGTAAGAAGTCAAAGGAAAGATGAGGTGACATTGCTAATTTTGATGATAATTTTAGAATGTTGGATTGATTTTTTTAGGTCTGTCATCWGCTGCAAACATCTCACTCTCTCTTGTGAATGAAGCACAATACCTCCTGATAAATGTAGCAAGCATTCTGCAGCTGAAAGRACACATTTCTGCAAGGTAAGATACTTCTGTCTCCAAATGTCTCTCAGTGATTTTGGATTCCAAAATCTTGCCATGAGATGCCAATGTAGGTGTTTTACTTGGAAATTTAGAGATAGTTACTTTTCAACATTCAACAAATGTGTAGCTACTAAACTACTATAATTACTAATTCTTCTATGATTTCTGAAAATTTGGATTAAATGCACGAGCATAATATGTCTACCAATCATCTTTAGGAAAATTTAAATGGAACTTTTTCAATTATTTGGTGGAAAGATATAATTGAGAACCAGCTTACTGCTATTTGTCTGAAGAACAATGATAAATAGGTTTTCTCAACATAAATCATCTGGCAGGTAAAAATATAAAGTCTTGCTACGCTGAACTATTTCTCTCCCRTAGGAATTATTGAGATTTAGGGTAAATATGCACAACAGAAATACTTTAAAAGTACTTTCAGAACTGGAATAATTTATATCTTGATTGAATTTGGCTTTACTTATACAAAAGTAGGAGACAGAAGGAGCAATGAAACACTGAGTCAGCCCACAGTTCAAAGATAGCAAACTCATTACCAACCAAATKTTCATATATTGACAATAGAAAATGGTTGTCTCTTAAATATAACTAGGAAAGATTCAAATTCCAGAGAAAATCTTCCCTCGATGCCACCTTTATAGCTGTGCATCCCAYAGCCCCAGCACTTGTCTCTGAACCCCCTTTTCCTGTCTCACAAAACTTCTCTCTTGCTTCTYCCTGGAGTCATCTCCTCCCAGTCACCCTGCACTGACTGCAGCATCTCTGAAACCACTGGAGCTTGCATTGTCTGAGGGTTTTCCTTCTTTAGGAGAAGACAGTTGGGCAATTTTAGAATATCATGGGAAATGTGTGCAGAAAAGGTTTGAATCAGTCCATMTCCCTGTGTTTTGACTGCTCTGTCTCAGTGACAATTCCTTCTTGTGAGGCTGGACTGGCTGGGTTACATCTCCTTGGGAGGGAATTTCTTGGAGACATCCCTTACTCAGACTGGGTTTATCCATGTTAAGACGCACTGAGGAATCTTCCAGATATTGGATTTGAGTGCAGAGATGAAGAGTAAGAAGCAGCAAGTGAGGATGAAGGAGAACAAGGAAGTTCAGTAAGACATTCAGTGCCAGATGATCCACTGATTTTACACCTAATATATTCCAGCACAACTAGGCTTGTACTCTCCCTTTCCTCAAAGGAAACTCCAGATGTGACAGGAGCTGCAATGATGACTGGAGAAATTAATTCATATATCCTCTTTCTGCACTCTTACTAAATCACAGTGTATGAACTTCCCAAATATTTAACTGTCCAATGTTCTTTCAAGAACTGYGCTTATGTATGGATCATTATTAAATATTGGAGGGGTTTTAGAAAGTATTATTAAGCTTCTTGGCATGTTGGTTTGTTTCCATTAAATAGAAACCTGCTAAGTTTTATTATAACAATTTAAATATTCAATTAAGTTTTCATAATTTCTTTTTGTACCTTCCATAAGTAAAAGCTAATCTTCCAGTTTGCACTTGGCTCTTGACAGGTGAACTAAAACAGAAGCAACAATTCAATTAAAAATTAGAATACAGCCTAGAGTTGGAGAGCTACATGTACCTGCAGATATTAGTCTCTCTGGCATTTCCAGTACAGGTTACCTCCATGAAACTCCTTATGGCCTGGCCTAATGCTCAATTGTTCTTGTTAGAAATATAACCCTGAAATATAAATATTAGTTTTCAAGTTTGCCTGTTAAATGTAGGTAATGCATTTTTCATCACAGAGTCCACTGCTGTGAATGCCCACAGCACCCAGGCTGACCTTGGCAAATTACACTGTTTTTCTAAACAGATCCTTGTTGAGATTTGCATGATGAAGGTACCTGTTACTCCATCCAACCTGTTTTGTGGGAGGAAAAATAATGGGAATTTAGTCAGATACATATTGCCAAGTAAYTACGCATTTCTGAGGGCTGGGGGAGGTGCAGGAGAGGTGAGGTATTCTGGAATTGAGCCTGAGCAGGCTGAAGGCAGCGAGACTTGGGCTAGGGGCACTGCAGCCTTTGAGTCCAGCAGCCAGGGCTGGATTAGTAGAAGCTCAAAGTAATTTTCAACTGCTGGCTTGGGACACTGCAGACCCACTTCTGGGTTACTGGGGCTTTTAATGCCCCCACCAGGGCAGGCTGGGGTGGCAGGCACTTATATTTTGCAAAACACATTTAAAATGAGAGGCTCAATACCCAAACTCCAAGAGCCCACAGCAGAGCCAGGGAGCAGAGCAGCGTAAGTGAGCTGTTCACGAGTGACTGCTGTGTTCCTCCTTGTTTGTATCACCACTGGCATAATCTGCATTTCCTATTGGCTCCCACCTCCTGCCCTCATCACAAATTGTGTCCCAGCCATGGGATTATTTGAGGAATAAGCTGTATCCTTGCAGCTTCCCATCCCACCTGCTGCCCCCAGGCTGCTGCAGCCCTTGTGAGCMCCGGGGGCTCGGTGGAGCTTGGCTGCTGTGGTTTCACTCAAAGTCTGCGCAGGCAGTTCCTCCTTATGCACCTCTGTCTGCTAGAGAAGATCATACAGACTATTTTAAATAAAACCAAGGTCTTTTTTTTCTCCTAACAGGCCTCTTCTGCCAAGATTGCTTGATGTGAAGTTTGCCCGTACTTTGATTTCACATGTTTTTTCTTGTTTTAACTAATACACATTTTAAACCGTATGTCCTCATTACCTTATTTTGGGGACAAAAACTCCTCCCTTCACTGCTTACCCAGGTTTTTCCTCTGCTGTAGCATGTCATATCCCAAAGTTGTCAGACTAAAGCTGATGGAGTATCAAAAATTCTTCATGTCCTTAATAGCTAGTGCAAAAAGAAGTGTTCTTCTCCACTAACAATGGCACTGAGAGAACCCTCTTGCAAATGTTTTTTACAGTRTCTTTTTTTTTCTTTTGGGGTACTGTTCAAGTTCTCCTTTAGAAGAAGAGTGAAGAATGACAATTCAAAGATGCAGCAAGATTTCTGATATTTGTATGCAGTCTGCTTCTCCTCCTGTCTCATATACATTCTCCACACTGACACAAATCTAAACTCTGGCAGTTCAAATGCTTGTAAAGAGGGGGAGATATCACCACACAGAGATTAATTTTTTTTTAAAACACCTATCGTTTGGTGCAATCTGCTGCCTCCCAAAGGCAAATAATAATAATATGAGGGATATATTCTCTCATAAAATTATTTTACTGGCCTTTTTCACCTTCAGCAACTGCTGTTTTTGTCCCTTTGACATTGCAGCATGTGCAGAATAAACTATTTGCGTTTGGTTCTAGAAGCTTCTATTTCTACARCATTTAACAAGTCAAATGATTACTGGCTGAAAAGATATTTTTATTTGTTACCATTAGACTTACATATTATAACAAATTGGGAATTTTCTCATATGCATGTTTTGCAATCACATGTCTACATGTTTTCATACCTACAGCTCCAWGTTACACCACTGAAGAAGCCACCTAGAGGGTTACATACTATAGTGGAAAGGTTACAAATTAGAGTTAAATACCTTGTGCCATTTCCATAGCCTTTGTAATAAAACTTGGCCCAGGTTATTCTGGAGAAGAGTTTGTTTCATCACATGAGCCACCAGACTCTTACAGCACAAACGTCTAGTGCAAAAAAAGTTAATAATTTTWTTTTTTGTTTTTCTCTGTCAACTCTGTGAGGCAGATTGAAGGAGCCATTGGAAATAGAGGAATTAATCCGACGTTTCCGTGCCAACATTGTCATCAGTGCACCAGAGTCCTTTGAAGAAGAAGAGTGGGCTGAGATTTCWATAGGTGCTCTGCAATTCCAGGTGTGAACTTTTCTCTTGTCCATGTCCCAGACTATCACAAAGCTATCTTTTTGATTCCTGTAGACAAAACAATTTTTGCAAGGCTTGGGCTAGAATACAGGCAGCACAGTTTGTGGAGGTGAAATTTATGAAGTGTGCAAAAAAAAAAATAAAAATGGGATATGTCCTGTTACAAATATACTTCAATATAATTGAGAGGTTTTGACATGCTTCTCCACATTTTAATTTCATAATTCGTAACATATCTTATCTTCATCTACCTGAACCAATTAATAATCAGGTTTTTTGAGGCAGAGCTTACAGCAAATATTTAGCCAGCACATCAGCAAAGAATATTTGTTGCTGTTAAGCACAGTAGTCCAAATATAACCTCAGATTGCTGCACATCGAGCAACTGTTTGCCAAAAGGCTGGACATGAATACAAGTGAACACTCATTGGCTGCTGCCCTCTGATGTACACATCTTATCCTAATCTCCACTCAAGGAATGTTCCTGTTTCTAGCCTGGTAGGAGGTTTTGGTATGTTCATATCATAACTAACAACATAATATCCTTGGTACTGTAAGGAAAGTGCTGAAGAGTCAGACTTTGTTTGCAAATACATTCTTTTACGAAAAACTCTTAACAAAGAACCTGTAGAAGCYACACATTAAACCTAAGGGAATGATGCACACATGTATTACATGTTCTGTTGAATTTGTCTGTTGTAGAGATATGAAATCTGTATTTGAGGATGCTTTGCTTAGGATGTGAAAGTGGCTTATTCATTGTTTTCTTGGATATTATAATTAAGGTGAGAATAACAGAAGTGCTGAGGTCAAATCTAGAAGCTGTGATAAACATCACTCCTATTTTTTTCTGGTTATCATGCTGTAAGAATTTTTTTCAGCAAGGGTGGCAAATATTASTTATCTGCTCTCTTCTTATGTGTACTTTGGTTGCTAAGCTGCAATATGAGTTACAGAAAAACACAAACAACAATATCCTTGGTGTATGATTCGTTGGGAGACTGGAGTTACACTGGGGAGCTCAGCTGAAACTCCTGGTGATAAGTTATTGTAAAATTATAAAATGAAAAGTCATTCCTGTTTCTAGTATTGATACACTTTAGGAAAACAAGGCAAAAATAGAAAGGCTTATGCACCTTGCATTGTCTTTTCCCATCTCTGCTAGGTTCTTATTCAGATACTGATGTAGTAACAGTAGAAATTATGTTAATGCTTCTTGATGCCACAAAAATCRTAGAAACTGTTGAACAAAGTAAAGCAAGAAAAAAACATTTCCTTCTCAGTSTTGTTGTTCTTTTAATAAAAAAAATAAAGCTGTGGAAAATACTTTTCTAAAAAAGCTCATGTGTAATGTTGATGATTACACCAGAGTTATACAAGCAGTTCTAGATGCATCTCAAACACCTGAAATATCACTTCAGATCAGCATATAAAATGAAGTGAATGGTTTATTTATTTGCCCTATTTGAAATTTATGRCACATTTCACAAAAGTGGAATGCATWTASTGGGATACTGTAAGACTTAATTTCTATAATGTACAGCYTTGCCAAAGTTAGGGATGGAATGTTAAGTGAAAGYGCAATATGTCWTCGTTCTCCATTTTAAAATACKAAGAAATTTGTTGCAGGGTTTKTTTTTTTTTTCTSTAAAGAYACTCMTTAGTTCAAACAACARTTAAGTTTAAGAACAATTAYRTATGATGGTAACATCATATGTAATAGATTATAGAGGATTAATTATTTCTTCTGATTATATAAACTTACATATGTAAACATTTTACATTCTGATTATCCAAAAGTGCCACGAACCTAAGAAAGATACTGTGAATTTTAGCTGTGCTAAAACAGTCCCAAGTAAATCCTCCTTACATTAAATCTTGAGGCACTGACTTAATTTTGTATTCAGTTCTTTGGGCAAGCAGCCCTGCTAACCCACAGAAGTGAAGCCATCAGGAAATACAAATATGTAAATGTCTGGTATTTCTCAGATTCTGTCTCTGAGAAAGTTTTCCCTAAAAAAAAAATAAAAAAAAATAAAAAAAAAGGGAATTAAAAATTCAGTGAGACTTTTGCAAGTACAACTGCTACATTACCAGAACAGACCTGACCTTTTACATAATGAAAGCTTAAAAAAACCACAGAAAAAGTATGCAAAAGGTATGTGTTTAAGATATTATTATGGTTAAAAGTGTGTGCTGTTCAATGTTGTACTGCTTTGATAAACAGCCATGAACTCTCTTTAACTAAAATTTCAGGTTGTGGGTCCTTGTAGCAGATGTCAAATAATCTGCATTGATCAACAGTCTGGGGAACGAAACAAAGAAATTCTGCAGTCCCTGTCTGCTGCCAGAGGTAGAAAGGTCAGTACAATACTTCAAAATAGTTGTAATGAAAGATGGAGTGACTTTATTGCATGTGCAATGARGTATCTGCTGAGAGAATAATCTCCATTAAGTTGTTGTGCTAATTGTTACCATTTGGATTTTTCTGTAAAAAGAGGATTYACTTACAACCCAGATATGACATTGCCTATTTCCAGAAAATGCTCAATACATTTGTATYCAGAAATGAACTGTTAATATGAATTATTTTTAACTGTGCTTGCTTTTATTATTTTATTTTCTTCACAATGTGTTARTTTTGGTCGTAAAAACACAAGGTGATGCACTTATGTCTATTAAGAAAAGAAATATGCAGAAAAGTCAGAAAGTGTTTGAAATTATGTAGTTGGCTTGGAAGACTAAACTTTACTCTTACCCTGGGAAACTAGTTAGCAGGAAAAACAGAGCAGATGTGAATATGATCAAAGGGGAGAGTAATTGCTTAAGAAAGTGACTGGAGAATAAGTGTGAAATGCAGGCACTCATTTGGGATCCTGCTYCCTAAGGTTGCATCGCTTCTTGGAATTGAGGGTGCGCAGATGATGGGTAGACAGTTCGGCATCCCTAAAGCTCCASAAATCTCCTCATACGTATTTATTTAGCTGAAAATCCTTATTCAGAATTCATTGCTTCCTGCTCGTTAAGCTTCTGTTGTTAGAGTGTCTCAGGCAGCGAGGGCTCGGGAGCCTCGCCAGAACCCGCCAAACACAGAGCAAAACAAATCGGCTGGAAATCATTCACCCACACAATGCACARACGAGTTACAAATACTGCGTTCTGTGTTTGGACAGAAAAAAAAAAATAATAAATTGATTCGTCTCAGTGACTCATTGAGCAAACAAAGGGCTTTCTTTTCGTTGGCTGTTCTCCTCGGTGCATCGCTCCTCCGCTCCGTCCGGGAGCCAGCGCGGTGCAGGGAGCTGGGACAGGAGCAGGCAGGGCCAGCTTCCCGCTGACCTGAGGTGACTTAGGGCTGCACATGAGCCTGTGTGACATGAGCTCCTGGCCATGGTTGGGTAGCCTGAGGACAGGGGCCCTTTCCTGTAAGTGSTGAGCCGCAGCTGGAGCATCGGGAACACTTGGGAACGCGTTTGGGCACTCTGGGCGGGGATGCTCCCTGCTGCCGCATGGGGTGTTGTGTGCAGAGGATTTTTKCTGCCCGTATGGGTGTTACTTGATTATGACTTGAAACTTCTGTAGAGAGAAAGCACTGTGTTCTCAGGGAGAGAATGGCACCAAAACCTTACTGAGATTCTCAGGACAGCCAGAGAATCTTCTGCATGTTTCCCACAGCGAAGATGAGCTCCTCTTTCATTCTGATTAACTCATCAACGCGGAGATTTTCTTGCTAGAAGCACTATCAAGTAACTCGTTCAAACAGGACGGAGGCAAAGAGAGCAATCTTTGGATGAATGAAAGCCGCCCGGTGAGGCGGGTGCTGCTGAGCCTGCGGGGGAGCGCTCCATTCTCCCCCAGCTGCGCGCCGACATTCACGCTGCAAACACACGGGAATTCCGCTTTTT
>NW_026623627.1:191121-215705 GCF_030028575.1 Malurus melanocephalus
AATTTTTCCCATCCTTCAGTGCTGCTGGCAGATGGGTTCTCGTGAGCATGCCCTGCTCTGCATAAGGGTTAGCTGACAGCTGACAGTTTGAATTGGAGGTTTTGCCTGGTCTGGTCTGAGGACACCTCTGAGCCCATCCCTCCTGCAGGTCACCTCTCTAGTGATGGSTGCAGGTTATCAGTGAGCAGCACCCAGGAAGACTGCGGCATTCTCACTGTGATCGGCAGACCTGGCAAAGGACATTGATCCAAACCTTTCCCAGAGAAAGAACATCGAGTTCATGTGGCTGTTAAATTGCAGAGCTAATCCTTCCGTGACTCATAACTCTAGCATGTGCTTTTCTGCTAAGGAGTCATCTAATAGACTTCATTTTCTTTTTTTTTCTTTTTATCAGATGCAGATTCATTGAAAGCATTTAGCAGTGCTTTCTCCCATCTGTCAATAATCTTGATTCAAACTACAAAAAAAAAAATTGCAGAAAAATAAGATTTAAGGTAATTTCCCCGTTTTTGAAAAGCTGCTGTAGTTAGTTGATTGCTAAAACATTAAAGATACTGCACAGASCAGAGACCCAGATGTCAATATTTACCATTTTGTTTTGGTTTTTTCCAATACCATCTACCTGAAAAATTACAGTGAAATTTATGAAACAAGTAGCCCAAATAGCAGCACTGCCAATGAACTTCAATAATGAGCTAAATAATGTAAGGCTTGTAAGAGGTAGCTCAATATTTATTTCTGAAATCCTGTTTTTCTCCATTCCTCTGAGAAGCTGAGAACCTGGTGCTTCAAATGGAAAGAYTGAGCCTTTGCATAGATGGATTGCAGCTGGAAGTCAGAACCAGCTACAATAACTAGCCACACAAGCAATCTGCATGTTTCCTGAAAAATGTAAAGCATGGTGCTGAGGGCTCACCAGCTGCTTTTTATGAAACCTTTTATGCCATTGTTTGGCAGGTATAAAATGCAAACACCTCTATGAAGTAAACTTGAGCTCTACTCTCTGAAAAAAACACTCATTAAGGATTCCTTCTGCAATTTTTGATTGGAAAGATGAGCTCTCCTCGTGTGACAGAGCTCTGTTACTGCAGGAGACTGTGAAAGATTGGATAACTGCATCAAGCAAATGGCCACGTGCTGTTTCACATGCCTCACCACCTGATGCAAAATACACACGGGTGGAAAAGGGAGAACATTGAATTCTTGCCTCTCCTCGGTGTTTKAAGCAGATGCTGCTCAGCACTAACGACAGAGGAAGCCCTGTGGGTAGATTTGCAGCAGTGCTGTGAGTTGGGACTTGCTGTCAAGGTAGCRAAGGGAATTATTGCATTAGCAGTCTGCACTGGTCTAAATGTATGGATAGCAGCACATCAAGGGAAATCCATTATGTTTGCACATGCCTTCCTACACTAAAAGGCTTGTGTTTTTTCCTGGGGGCTGTTGATCCTCCTTTATGTATCTCACTGTGCCCTGGGAAARCTTCTTTTCCTGCAGAATTAGATGGCATGCCTGTGGATTGCTTACTGAAACGTTAGCAAGGATAGCAAATGACCTCTCATATCTGATATATATCACAAATATCATATCTGCATCATTATTATTATTATTTTCATAGTGATGCAAGGCTTTACACCATGCAGTGCTTTTCATTCAAATATCTGGAACATTTGAGAATAGTGATTGTTGTAATTAATAGACCTCTGAAATAATATGGTTGTCTTTTCTCATTGGTGGCTGAATTGGAAAATGCATTTATTTAAGTTAGAGCAAAGGAAAATCAGTTCTTAAGAAAACATTCTACTGTTCAGATACTTTCAGCAGAACAATATGGGGTTTTATTGACACTGACTTAAAAATTTCCCTTTTTTCAATATAAAAAATCAGCATGTCAAAAGTGATTACTTCCTATTTCATACTCTCCTATTTTGTAAGGTTTTACTAATAAGCTTTGGTAAATCTAAAGCTAATAAAACATWCTTACACTAAAAAAACAAATGCATTTTAATAGTTGCATCCCCCAGATTTTTGAATGAGAGGGAGGTTATGATGTTGTATGAATAAACGATCAGACTTGGACAGGTAAATTTATCTGCTGGGAGATGACAGCTGCGAGCTACATCTGGGGGCAAAATCCAGAACTCATCCATCCAAAGCTAAGTGTTAGCATGCTGTATGATTTATGTGCTTGTTGCACATTCTAGCAGGGTATTTCCCTACCAAATTCTATTCTGTGTGAACTGATTCTGTAGGAGCTGTAGCTTGAAGGCATCTCACCTCCGGCCTTAGATGTAGCACCTCAGGTTTCTATCTTGTGAAAGGGGATGGTRCACACAAGGTATTTCTCTGGCAGTGACTTTCTGAGGAGAGCATGTTACTGTTGATCCAGTAMATTAACTTGAAAGAACATGCAAGAATGACAGCATTTCATAGCTCCTCCTGTCAGTGAGCATGATGACTATCATATGATTCACTGTTGGCAGGAACGTGTGTGTTTTCTCTATTTCTCCCAGCAGTGGTCCGCTTTTTCCTAATCAAGAAGCTTTACATTTTTTGTCCCTGTAAAATTTAACAGTGGTGGGAAGAGTCTCCACTGCCAGATAAAGCCATGGAGCTAACAGTCCTGCACTCCCTGCCCAGTTCTTGGTGTGTCTGGAAGATTATATGGAGAATAAAATGCCCTTGAAGCCAGGAAAAGGTAGCAGCAGCAGGCAGAGATTATGSAGTTCACKGTAATAACTCTGCAGGCTGTAATCYCTGCRTCTGAAAGCYTCATTTTTCATCAGAAATGTGAGAAGGGCTGGTTTCTACATTTCATCTTTCTCTTAAAACAGAGCTGAAGTGGCAGATGCAGCTTTTGTGGTTGCATGGCAGGGGTGTGTGTGTGATTGCTATTATCAGTACTTGCTGAGTCATTATTTGTAATTACTGAAAAAACAGGGAAATTTACTTTAAAGATGTTAAATCCACTTCTGGCAATCACAGGCAAAATTTTGGTTTTAAGAACATTCACMAAAAACACCCAGAGGTCAGCAATTCCAACCAGACATTAGTACTAAAGTATGTATTCCGTCAGTATATCATCACCTTGGAAACTCCTTAGGCATTGCTCACTGAAAAAATACTGAGACTTTAGAGACCAAATCAGAGAAGAAAAATATTAAAGACCAGTATTAAAACAGCATTTGAGAACTCCTGAAGACAAGATGTATTCAGACATGCGTTTTCTTAAATAATTCTGAATGTTTTAAGGTGCATTTAAAAAAAAATCCTGCTAAATATTTTACAATAACAAAATTTGGTAAATGAAGTTCATCACAGTGAACAATCTATCCTGCTTTATTTTAGTCTCATTTTAAGATACATCAAGATGACAATACAGTAAATGTAAATTAAAACCTCTTGTGCATCAAATAAGCTCATTTACATGRATGAGTTATAAAATTTTTTCCTGTGTGAAATGTGGTCTCGAATGGRCTAATATTGATTTTACAATATTTGTTTTATAATTGCCTGATTTTTTAAAAAATAAATCATGGCAGCTGTCATTTTTGCACTAGGAGGTATAAGAGGTGAATCCAGGTTATTAACCACAAGGCTGAAAAATAAATAATTTATGCTAACAGAGAAACTTGTCAACGAATGAGAGAGAATGCAAAATGGAAAAATAAGACCATGTACTTTGATGTTTTGAATGAAACAGTTACTAACACCATTATGGCATCCTGGTTGATCCCACTCAGTCACTGTGCTAGAAAGTTGGAATCTCAGCATTAAATATTGGAACACTACCATAAGGATACACCCTGTGTCCACCGAGTACTGACACCCTGTTAGCCACTGGCGCCCAAAAAGTGCCAACACTAGGATAAGCCTGACAGGTCCAGCTCAAGCCCTCTACRTGTGACATGCCAGGGAGATGAAGGCGTAGGAGATGTAGCCAAAAATACCTAAGCTTAGGGCCCATTTTTCTCATTGATATTTAGGATTGCAAATGAAACAGAAATACCCAAATTCAGAGTCTGAATGTTTGGATAGATCTCTGCTTTACAGCATCTCTCTTATTTGGGAGTAGGTCTCAGTCTTACCTCTTATGAATTTTTCAAAGCCTAAACGCTGTTCTGTGTTGCCTCATTGCTGCATCTTTATTTAATTATACAGTGCAAGAACAGGACAAAACTTCCTGCCTTCATGTTTAKTCTGTGAAATATGCTCCCTTAAATTCACCTAACTCTATTTTTTTTGATTTATTGCAATTCCTTTTACCTACAATTTTTTTAAAACCTGCTCTAAATGTAATTTACTCAATTTCAGGATCATTGATCTGAACAATGGCAGTAAATGTAATCAGGAAATAGACAAGTACAATAGAATTTTGTTTTTAAATAATTTCATTTGCTTATTTATTTACTTTACACTTTAGAATGACTTGTACATTTTGGCTGTAGTCTACCAAAGCAAAATACTTATTTTTAAAACCTCAAAAAGAGACAAGAAAATTAGTATTGGGGTTCTGAGGTCCGCAGTTTAAAGAGCAAAGACTTTCTGAAGTCTATATATCAGTTATCAATTTAACATGGTCTTCAGCATTCCTTTTTTTCCTACTCTACATATTTTTTGATTAACTATTATCTAATTCTTTGGAAAATATTGCCATGAGATGACGAGTCTTTTCCTTGCACATTTCTAAATTCTTCGCTGCTGGAAAACAAAACCACAAAACCACACCAAGTCTCTTCCCCTGACATTTCCAGACCACACCCACCACTGTAACATTCAGCTGCTTGAGATCAAGACCTCACAGAAGAATGCAGCCACTCAGATCAGGTTTTTGGTGCCTCTGAGGGTTGCATGGTCAGTGGGCAAAGTGGATATTCCGTTCTTTTCTTTATTACTCAGCATCACAGAGACACCTTCTRAGTATTTCTAATATTTATGCAGGATGGGTTCACAGATAATGACACTTAACAAGTGGGAGCAGTAATAAAGCAAACTTGYTGAATGTTTTCTGTAAAACATGCCAAAAATATTCATAAAATCAAATTAAGGAACCTCACAGAGGCTAGACAGAATGAAGTTCTGTTAACAAAGCGAATAATTCATGGTAGAAACGTCAAGACTTCCTTGCTGTTGGAAGATACCGGTGTTCCCATGCTGCAGAGGCTTTGTTTGTGACAATGCATTAACTGTGTTTGCAAGGAGCCAGAACAGTCAGTAAATAACAAGATTGTGAGGAAGTATGAATGACATATATGATACTGTGGAGCTCATGATGAAATACTGTGYTATTTATCCACTTGCTTAAGCTAATCTTCTTGAACAGCATGGCATTAGCTTTTGTTTACCAGTGTATTATAATTAATGAGTTAAGAATGTTCTTAATTACATGGACATAGTACATACCTCCTTAATCTTAAAGAAATATTGTTCTTCTAAACATATCTGGGTTGAGAGAACCTCTGTAGATTTGATTACCCTAACATGTATTGCATCCTTGTAAATATTTTGCTTTCTTTTCAGACAAACTTTGGCATCTACCTGATGAACCAACCCTTGCGCTCTTCCTTTTCAAATATTTTATCAGTTGGATCTCAAGTACTTCCAGTGCTGAAGGAGAATACAGAAATCCAGCCTCCAACATCCAGTGAAGAAAAATGTTCAGGATAGATTCTCTGGTGGTGATGAAATTTTTATGCAACTACAGGAAAAAGTCAGTAGTCAGTTACTTAAAAAAAGGAAAAAACTTCCACYCATTTACTTCTGGTAATTGTCTGTTTGCTGTAAATGTTATCAGATGGCAAAACTGTTGATAATTACAGYTCACCTACATGTTTTTGCTTGTGATTAGGATGCAGTAGCCATAATTCTATTTTGCACAATTGCTTCAGGATGCAACAGGTTTGATCAGGTTTTGCTGGTGGATGACTCCCAAAACAAGCCCAGCTTCGTTGTCAGAAAGCCACATCTCAATGAAGGAAAGTAAACATAATAACACACTACTTCCTTCTGCTGCTTTGTTAAAACCCCAATTAGGAGAGAGGATGCAAGACATGTTTTAGAAACAATGTGGGTGGGAAGAGAACAGTGGGAGAGTGGCATGAGAGTAGCAGTGCATTCAGCTTTTCCAAAAGGAAACTGAAGCAGACAGTCTGAAAGCAATGGAAAATAGGGAATAGTCTGTGTCTCCCCCTTTGCAAGTGGCGTGTGAGGATGACAAAAAGGTATAGAGATAATGAAAATTCAGGATGCCACTTGCAAAACATGTTCCTTGTGAAGGAATTCCATCCATTTGTTCTCAACTTCTTTATCTTCCATTTGTTACTTTTCCATCTGATTTATTTCATGCAATGTCTTCCCAGGGATTTTTTGTGAGATGGTGTCCCTGCCTGTGGAACATTAGTTGGAGCTAAATGATCTTTAAGGTSCCWTCCAACCCAAGGCATTCCATGATTCTATGAGTCCCACACTCTTGTTTATATATGTGTGAGTGCTGACACATTATTTTTAATTAGAGATTTTTCAAGTAAAACAGTCATTTTTTATACAAATTTTCTTATCCTCAGCAATTTCTAATGGTCATTCAAGGGAGCTCTCGAAAGTTTAGATGCTTCCCCATCATGAACAGGTCAAGGTATTCTCTCTTTATTCATTTCATAATGCCATTCCTAAAAGGCTTTAGAAAGCTCCTAAACAAGACTCATGCTTTCTGATTTCTGAGTGCAAATGTTTGAAACCTAAGGCTTAGTCTGAAATGTCAATTATTGTGAAAATTCAAAAAAAAAAGATAAATAAAGGAAGCCATGGAGAAAGAAAGGAAAATAAAAAACCAAACAAACATGGAAAGTCTAAGTWAATCAAGACTGAATACATKGAGGTCAGGTATTTTATGAYCCTCAGCATGTGTCCAGTTAGCTATAAGATGACTTCATGCTTCCAGGAWGTCCTTCTGGAAGAAGAAATTCTCCTGATTTGGCTGCTCTATTGCCATCTGACCCCGCTGAAAGCACCGTCAAAACTCTCATCCAATCTGATTTAGATCTTCCTTGGGGCAATTTTGGCTCCAGCTGTGTGAAAGTGCTTCTGGCTGGAGCAATCCTTGAGTTGTTTGAGCATACCCCCGCAGGGAGGCAGGCGGCTCTGTGAAAGACTTGGTCAAACAGTCATTCTGAAAGGGGAGTGACTACCACAGAGCAGCACAGAATGGGAAAAAGGAAGCTCATCACCCAGTGCACAAATCAGGATTAAAAAATACTCTTTCTTCTGTCTCTTTTTTTCTTTTTTCTTTTTTTTTCCCCCTTTTTTTTTCTTTAATATATAATGGCTTCTTCTTTCTTTTGTTCTTTTGAGAACTGGTTTTACTCACTTCAGCTGGAACAGTCTCTCAGCAGAGCTTTGTAATGGAAATGAGAAGAGACATTATCTGTTTCTTACAATCTGCCATAAAATACATGGAAAGAGAGGGGTTTTTCATATGTATGTAAACTTAGAATCAGTTTTGAGAGTTGTACCTTCGACTTCAGAGCCCAAGGTCTGCTCCTTGATGTCTGCTTTAAATAGCAGGGGGTTTATCTCTCTAATAGTCAATTATCTGAAGTTGTAATGAGCGGGCTTTTTGCAGCCTTGAAARGCAGTTTCCTGGTATCTAAATCTCRTAACTGCTTCACTCTCTGCCTTTCTGTTATGCAGAACATTGCTTTGTTGGGTAGAAAGCCAGSGCAGCTCTCAGATTTAATATGAAGAGACCTGCTGTATGCTGACCTTCAGGTGATCTCCAGTGCTCTGCTCTGTCCTCTTCACCTCAGCACTGTGTCATTTGTTTAAAATGGCACAGAAGTTAGGAAAGGAAATTGAAAGCAACCTCAACAAGCTCTGTTTCACTCGTTATTGCATTTAGTACAAAATAAGTCACTTTGGTACACAGTGGCTTGACAAATACAGTCTGTGAATATCCATAATGCAGCGTGTGATAACTACGGATGAGAGGATTTGAACTTTAAAAATGTCATGCTTGGTCATTTTGACCTATTATTTACAGTCAATTACACATTCTCTCTGCTGTGGCCTAGTAATATTAAATCAAGAATAATTCTACCATTTTACAGGGGGAAAAGAAAGATTTTCTCTGATGTATGAACATACTCATTAGTATAGTCTGTGCATTTCCCAGAAGGAACATSCTTGTGGTACAGTGATAGGAAATGTCACAACTCTTCAGATTGATGGAAGATACATAAGGAATCTTTCAGCTCAACAAAGAATAATATTTCCCTTCTAGTAAGTGGAGTGTTCCCGCCAGTACTGATATGTCTTTCCATCAATGAAGACAAATTCTTCTCAGTGCCAAAACTCTGTGGAAAATCTTTGAAGTAGGAAGTCACTTTTAAGTGGCATGCACTTTAAGTTTGTAGAAAAAACATCTGTCCCATAATGTGAAAAAAAAAAAATTCAAAAAAAAAAAGAAATTTAGCATACTGCAACCCCAAGGACTAAAGATACAAAAGGGGCATAAACACTTTGAAACACTATGTGGGAAAAGTGTATGTTCTATAAGGGTTTATTTCTTAACCTTCTAAGTATATAGAAAAAAAGACTATTTCAGATGAATGCAGGCTCTTTGATCTAAATACTCCAATTACTGCAAAATTAAATCTTTTGAATAATTGCAGATATATGTTTGCCTTATATGGATAATAAATGTACTTAATACAGTATTTCCAGAGTTCTGTATGTAGAAAGTCCTCTCTATATTTGAAAACCAAATCCTTATTTACTTGCAATGAATTATTCAGACAAATTCCATTCTGTGTGAGATTTAGCTCCTTCTCAAATCTCAAGGTAAAAATGGTGATTATTACAAGCTGTAATAATGGCCAGGAGGCTGAAATCACACAACAGAAATCAGCATTGTTAGGAGAAGTTTCTGAACTCTGTGTTCTCTGATATGACTAAGATATTTCAGATCATGATTTATATACTTTCAATTGTGCCCTTCAAAGTATGCTAAAAATTTTAGGCCATCTTTCTGTCAAAATTACACCCAAATCAAAATGAAGGACTGCATAAAGGACATGATTATTCTTCATAAATTGTAGAGATTATGCTATGCAAATCTTCTTCCATCTGTTTTTTAACTTTYTTGGAAATTAAACCAATAAAATATRTATTGTGTTTGATGTGTCTGCTGGTGATGGTTGCATTCCTGACCTTTTAGCTCACAAGGTGCTCAGTTCTGCTTGGAGGCATTGCCAGGCTCATGGATGAGTGTKTGGCTCAGGATAGATGGGGTGTCTCATCGCTGCTGGGATTCACAGGTGAGGTGTTCCCTCGTCTGTGTGGCCACATGCCAGTCAGCTGCACATTCAGGCCCTGCACAGAGTGAACTCATAAACACTGGTTTCCTTTAAAATAAGCACAGTCAGTCCTGTTGAAGCAATCCCTGTTATCCAGAGGCTGAAGCTTTCATCAAGGGTGAGATGGTGAGAGAAGTGATGGTTTATTTCCCTCTCCTTTGCCTGGAGGGATCCAGCACTGTTTCTCTCCACTGCTAACCCATCAGTCAGTGGGGGGGACTAAACAGGAGTTGGTGTGTGTAGGAATCTCAGGGAAGTTTTGTCCCTCCCTTCTCATGAGGTTTACCTGGAAATGATCTGTGACTCACGGGGCCAGCAAGAGCCAGACATGAGCACGGTGAGGCAGTTCCGCACGWGACTTGGAGCTACTTTTTCATGCATTTTTGATTCCCTGAGTGTGGGAGGGGAAGAAGAGCAGAGCTCTAACCCAAGAGGAGGAGGTGAAATGTGGGTACATCCCTGTCTCTATTACACAGCTRTCATGAGGAAACTGCTTGGGGAAAACACAGGCACAGCCCTAGGGAGGAGAGGAGAAGGCAGAGCGCTCCTCTCCGCTAGGTACGGTGAGACAGTGGATTTGCAGAGGCAGGCATGTCTCCTGGCCACCAGGGTTTAAGGACAAGATGGAACTTCAGCAAGAATAGAGAAGWACCCGCCAAGTGTGTTTTGGAATAGGCCATTTGGGGAAATATGGGTTTGAGGCATCAAAAGCTGAGATCAAAATGAACCCACGTTTCTGACTTCTTGGTATGTGTGCCAGTGGCAAGGCCAGAGTGAACAGGAAAAAAGTGGGAGAGAAAGAAAAACGGCATTTCCTAGAGTCAAAGTTTAAGAGAAAGTTGTGATGCACATGCTTTCRTCACCCAGTTTGTGATTATTTTTTCCAGAAAATGAAGGACGTAGGTATCCTCAGCTCATAAATCAKATTCTGAGAACTCAGAGTAAGCCATTGACAGAGAAGTGCCTCTTAAGCAAGGCACCATTTAAGAGGTTTCTCTTCCCTCCCTTTCATGTCAACCAGCTTGCTTTGCTGGTCACTCAGTGGCTGTGGGTCCTTTCCACTGGAAAAGAAAGTTGGCAGGTTCCCTGCATGAGGAGTGAAGTGACTCACTCAGGACTACGAACAGGGAGAGATGTTAGGGAGGCTGAGATGGGGCATCCTTGAGCATCACTGCATGTGCACAGTACCTCAGAAACCTCTCTAACAATCCCAGAAATACGTGTARCAGAAAATGTTAATCATTTTTCTGCTGGAGCTGTGAAGTCTTTCTGCAAGGGYGATATTCAGGAATTGTGCTGTTGGGGAATGGACCATTGCAAAGGCAGGACGGGGAAAGGGGACAAACAAAAAAAAAAAAGCATTTTGTAGCATTGCTGAGGGGTTCCTTAAATATCCACCAAGTAAGACAAATTGTGAGAAATCAGGGAATTTGATTTAGTACAGCAGTTTCATGGCAAATTTGAAATGACACTGATAWCAAAGGTAGAGCCTCTGCCCTTGCATGGCTCATGCATAGCCTATAACTGTGTTAAACCCAATTGCTTCCCTGAGCCAATCTATTCCAAATTTGCAACCAGAACTTGACAGCACACTTCAGATCTGGAACTGAACATCAGCTTCTCCTAGATAACCAGTATTTTCCATATTTGAGTCCCTTTCATGCTTTTTGCTGGCTTTCAGAGGTAGGTGTCCCATCTGGATTGTAGCACTCTGGCCGTAATGGTTAATGCAGAGATGATTCCTCAGTCCAGAAGTGAAATCAGCTTTTGATTTCTAAAAGGGCTGTGTTTTCCATGAGGCTGTGTTTGAAAAGCCAGCAGTGATCTAATATCAAGTCTGTTGTTTCCTGGTACTTGTGATTGATGATCAGACAAAGCTGTTGAAAATTTTTTGAGTTATTATTTCCAGAAGCTACAGAAAACTAGAAGACTGCAGGAGGCATTGCACTACTGAACCCATTCTACCCATGGAGAAGAGCCTCTGCGGTATTCTTGGATGTAATTTCCATGAGTCATGTATTAAATATCTGTAGTTGCACTGGTTTAGCCACATGCTTTGAGTTATTTCTTGTTCTCAGAGCCCTCGSTATCTTCTTTCAAGGTTTCTTCTAGCAAACCCTTTAATACTGAAATGAAAGTATTTTTTTCTTCTATCAAATGTATTGCTTTAAGAAATAAGAGAAAACAAGTTGTGTTTATGTTGGATATTTGAAGAAATTTCTTCATGGAAAGAGTTGTCAAGAATTGGAATAGGCTGTCCAGGGAAGTGGCTGAGTCACCATCCCTGGAGGTATTTAAAAGACACGCAGATGTGGTGCTGAGGGACACGGGTTASTGGTGGAATTGGCTGTGCTGGKGTAACTGYTGGACTCGATGATCTTCAGGGTGTTTTCCAGCCTCAATGTCTCTCTGATTCCAAGAAYATAAGATTTCTGTGTTTGGTTTGCTATCCAAAGCTCGATGTAATGATTTAATACACTAGGAAAGAGAAGGATTCTTGTCTGAGTTGCTTTATCTGTCAGCCAGTACTTTGAAAAAAGCTACAGTGTCCCTCAGAAATATCTGGTCAGTTAGAAGAGACTGCGCAGTGGCCCAGGGACACTGAATGTTGCCACTGCTGGCCTGTGCAGTAGCACAGGAGTTGTATATTGTGACCAGAGACTTTTAGAACAATTAAAAGCCAACAGTAATTTACATTACCAGCCTCGGAGGACTTTTCATTAACTGGTTGTGCATTGTTTTTTTGGTTGTTGTTTTTTTTGTTTTTTTGTTTGTTTTTTGTTTGTTTGGTTGGTTGGTTTTTTTTTTTTTTTTTTTTTTTTTTTTTTTTTTTTTTTTTTTTTTTTTTTTTTTTTTTTTTTTTTTTTGTTTTTTTTTTTTTTTTTTTTTTTTTTTTTTTTTTTTTTTTTTTTTTTTTTTTTTTGTTTTTTTTTTTTTATCTGAGGGAAGGATTTTGTCAAGTTCTTACACTATTTTGTGTCTCCTACTGGCATCATGGTGTCGTTTGGTATTCATTCAGCCCTGTTGCCTTTCCCCCTGGCACAGCATGGTAATTTGGAGCTACTTAGGAGCAAAGTGAAGTCTATGTCGAGGAAGAGAAAATCTGAGGTTTCATTGAGTGGGTAGTCTGAAACAATTGGTTAAATCAGTCAAGCAAGACTGAGACCTGTGTGGATCAGGGACCTGCATGAAACATTGGAAAAAATGTAAATGGATTACTACCAGCCCTTTCTGTTAAGTGCAAAGACAATACAAACCATCAATTATTTAAGAATCTATATGTGATCTAAATGAGATTGTCAGGTATTTGCAATAAGCATATTTATCTGCACTTGTATTAAATCAATATTCTGCTTCAAATAAGAAAGTTTGGATTGGGAGGGTCATTATCACCTATGTTGTATTTCTTCTAATTTCATCTATCAGCCTCAAAATATTGATGGCAAAATACTTGTTTAAATTATTTTCATTTAGTAAGAGAAGTTGAGCTTTGAAAATGCCTAAACAAGACACAGCTTYCTCAATTGAGAGACTACAAGTTAGCTGCGTGATGATATTACACAACCACATATTTGGAAAAATGGCCATGACACTTGTCAGAGAGAAGAAAATTGGGAGTGATTCAGCACTTAGGAGGAGAAGCACACAATCAAAGCATCACATTACAGCTAGAGAGGAATGCAAGAGAAATCCCTTAACACACATACATCTTTCTCAGAAACTGCCCAAATTAGAATGTTTACTTAAGTATGCTTTCTTATTTTTCTGAAGTCTCTGGTGATAAGCTTTGTGCCAGAAGGAAAAGGTAGAGATTGAGAGTCAAAGTGGTATCAGATGGAAAGTGCCCAAACACAGCAAAATAATGGATTTTTTTTAAAATTAAAATAGAATACTTTAACTTTCTACAGCTTTATGTGTAGGGAAAAAAAGGATTTAAAAAGAGTATGAAAATAAGTATAAAGGTGAATCATGGAATAAAATAAAACTGTCTTAACCTTCTAGAATGCATTAACATAAAAGCAATTTCTTTGTTTTTGAACATCCAAACCACAGTTCATCTTGCCAGTTCTTGTTATTACAGCCCCCAAACTGCCAGATCGTGGACAGAAGTCACTGCAATAGTGCAGTGCAAAGATACTCATGCTGGATATGGACATGGAGATAAAGTTGCTAATAAATGTAGTTACATGACAGAGTAAACCTTAAAACCCTAAGGGAAGGCCTGATGAAGAAACACACTCTTTCTCAGAAAGAGGAGATTTCTGTCATTAATACTGCAATGAAAAGCTGAAGAGCTTTCCAGCTGTAGCAAGACTTACTGGTTCAGAAACATCATGATTTTTGACCTCTTGATGCTGGCATTATTGTGACATACACTCAGCCTCTCTTAACCTGGATTTTCCATGGAAGAAATAAATGCAGCTGACAGGAAGAGGATGTGTGAACATGAATGGCAGAGGAGATGAAACCTCTCAAGAGCCTGTAAGTAGAACAAGACCCCTTGGTGCCCTTCCGGCCATAGGAGCCATGAGCCCACTAATCCAACTGGAAATGCAGCTGCAGAATCATGAATGGACTTGAGGATGGAGAAATGCTGCCTTAAAAGRGAGCTCTCACCTCCATCCTTCAGCTATTTCTCATTTCTGACTAAAAATAAAGCTGGATGAAAACACCATGAGATTAGAAAGCTGTAGATTTCACTGTGATTACTTTTTCATTATAAATCAGTTGTTTCTTCATCTAACCAGCCAAAATATTGCTCTGCAACTCTCTCAGGATTGTATCCAAATGAGTTTCGAGTCTCACCAACAAAGTTTCTGAGCAACTTCTTCCTGTGCTTTTCCACTCTCTGGTGAAGAAGTCTTTCTTTAGACCAAAATTCAGCTTCTGGCTGTTGCCTCTTATACCTTTCACTGTGCACCTTTGTGAATTCTGTCCTTAATACAGTCTTAGACTGTCTCTACCCCCAGCCCACAGGTAATTGCATACCCTGTCCTTTGCTTTCTGTTCTTCAGGCTGAAGGARCCCTCTCCYTCAGCCTYTCCTCATACATCATGTGCTGCAATCCTCAAACCTTCCTCTCCAGTGAGAAGTGCAATGCATGATGTCAAATACCCCGTGCTGAATGCTGGAGGTTTTAAACCAGAGAACTCAAAAAATCGTGCTTGACCCGTAGGGCTGGACAACGCTCTCTATCTGCTTTTTTGGTGAATGAATGAGAAAGGTCACAAAGTTCATATAGGCACCACTTCCCTGGCAAGCTGGGTAAAAACATTTCATTATTATCAGTTTAGGGACTTGGCTGTGATAGATCCATTTTTGCTCCTCAGAGGCTGGCTCTGAATTTAGTTCTAAATGAAACTTTACACTAAGTTTACAGTATAAGTCTATTACCATTTACTTACCGGATGATTCTCTTTTTGACTTAATCAAGGAAAAGTTTGAGGGGTTATTTTCAATGATAATGAGAGATGAGGTGCTTAGTACATTCATTGCAAAACTAGAATGTGGTTGAAATCTTGTTCTGAGCAAAGTCAGCAGCAGAATTATACTCTTCTCTGCTGAGTAGACTCACTTTTCCTTCTAAGTTTGGCAGTAATCATATTTGCTTCCCTCAGTATGTTCTAAATGGATTTCCACAAAATTCAGAAAGTTGCTGTGCCACTGAAGCAGTTCCATTTCTATATGCCCAGTTTTGGATACTTAACAAATTTGATTTTCTAGAAGTATAAGGTGAACACTCAATAAAAACTGGGTTGATTGAACAGTGCAACAATAAAATATCTACGCAGCCCAAGTACTTCAGAAACTTTAGACAAAGATGTACCACTTCCTAATTTACTAAATGAACCACATCTGAAAGCAGTTAATCAGCTGTTTCACTGCCAGCAGGCAAAAGAAAGTTGACAGCTGTTCACAACTGTCTCTTTGTGCTTCTCTCTTTGCCATGTACAGTGCAAAGTGTGTGAATCAGGCAGAATAGGTCAATGAGATTTTCAGGCAATCACGGAATGAAATAAGGGCTGAACTGCTGAGCAGCCTCGTTTTTCTTTCCCTGGCACCTGGCATGCTTATTTGTCCCAGTGCAACTCATGGATAAAAACTATAATCACATGGGAGCAGAGAACCCTCCCTCAAGTATCTTTCTGAAATCCCCATGCTTAGGTGATGAATAACCTACATGAATTCCAAGGTGATGAAGAACTAGATGGGTGGTTGAATTGTGAAGAAGTTAAGAAGCTGGTAGAACCAAAATTCCTTTTCTGCTGAGATGGCAAAGCTCAAAATAGCTCCCAATTATTTTGGTGGTTTTTTTGTTTTTGTTTTTTTTTTTTTTTTTTTTTGGTGGTGATGCTGCTGTTGTGGAGGTTTTGTTTGTTTGTTCTCCTGTTGTGTTAGGCTAGCATTGCAAGCAGCTGCAGTCTGTGAATCTGAAAATCCTTGCAGCCAAGTCTGTTGTTACCAGGCAGAGGTTGTTTTTTAGTCAGTCAAAGTTTCTTGCTTTTATGGGTTCGTCTTCCTTTTGATGGGATAACCTCATGTGCATGTTATCTAGCTGAATTGCAGAGGAGTTGCACAAAGTTGGGCTTTTCTAGCAGATCACTTGGAAGATTCCCAAGAATTCAATATTCCCAAGTATTCAATATTTGCAGTGATGTGCAATTTGTCTCAAGGATGAATATCATCCAGGTGTATTAGAGAAGAGGAGAAAAATGGAGGGAGAAAATTCCTTGAGACATTATCAAATATGTCCCTCATCCTAGGCCAGCACCAAATACGGCAGCACAACACCTGGCAGGTGACAAAGGCATCAAAAAGGGTTCCAGCTTTCTTCAGCTCCAGCCTGGTGCAGCATAGAGGAGGGCTGAACAGAGTGCCCAGATGGAGCTGAGACAATTCCCTTGGGCTGAGCAGGGATAGAGGGGATTCCTGGGAGACTGCTCAGGGCAGTTGAGGCATTTCAGTGCCCTCAAGGCCTGAATCTAGGGATAGTTGCTCTTGAAAACATACAGCTCTCTCTGTTGCAGTCAGGATCATTCTCCATCTGGCACAGAAAGCAGCAATAACTACTTTGATTAAKGATCAAAGTGGTCAGTCTGCTCCTGCACAAGCCTGGACACCACAATCGGCCAGTTCCACTGCTTTTCTCCTTGAGTTTTACTTTCTGCAATGTAACTGAGTGGGCCAAAGACCAAGGTGATTATTTTTCAATGAATAGCTGAACTTGGAGACTCTTTTTGTCCCTAGGCTGACACAGTCTGGCCCAGCTGGACACAGAGACTATTATGGACACTGTGTTCAAGGCTTATGCTCATGTAATTTAATGTGCAAAGGGCAGCTCTTGATGAAAAGGTTTTGTCAGTCTGGTTAACAAGATCTTATAATCACCACCACGCCACCAGAGATCTGAGAGACTTCTGTTACCATGCTCCCTGTGCTTGTWATTTCTCAGATGAAGCCTGTATATTGCTCATACTTTATCAACTACTCTTAAAATTTCTGAAGTGGAATATAGAAAGGAAAATTCTTGTCAGACAGATGTTTACTGCAACTGATGGATGCTCTTGCAASGGCTAATGTCACCTGAAGGGCATCTGTTCGCAGTGTTTCTGTTGCTTTCATCACAAAAGTCAGCAAAGCAGGAAATAGTGTGAAACTTGAGAGAAAGATTAATGAGTCTCATTAAGAGGAGTGAGGTATGATTAAACAATAGGGTACAGCAGAGTGGGTAAAATATGAGGCCAGCACTGATCTGGGGAGGACTCATCTAATTGTTATCAGTTTCCCAGCCCAAAGGAGTGGTAATTCAGAAGTTAAACATAGGTACTGAGGTATGTCATTGCAAGGCTGAAAGTTAGGTTTGGAGGATTAACCACACTGATCCCTAAAAGKGAACTCAGAAGAATCCTTGAACTGGTGAGTTCATAATCAGCCTGAGGGATGACAGCTCATGATCGGTCGCGTCCGCCCCTGGTGTAAGCTGGCAGCATCTCACCGCCTTCCATCGACGTGACTCTTCTGATATCAGGGTGACTGTGAGAAGGCAAAAGCACAGTGAACATTTTTCTATTTTTAATTTCTGTAAACTGAGAAACTCCTTTCGATTTCAAAAGAAGCAGGACAGGTATGTTATCTCAGTTATATGAAGTTGTCCCTACCAAATGTAATGGAACTTAATGTGAAGCTCTGCTTTTTGTTTTTGCTGTGCCTGAAGCTGGAAAGGACGTATCACTTTCCACCCAGTGAAATGAGCRTGGTACTCACTCTTCTCATAATCTCTTTGGAGCATCTGCACTCCAGGCAGAAGCTAAGGTCTGAAATTGAGGCAATTTAACCAACAGTGTCACTGACCTTGTGCCCAGTGCTGCATCCAGACAAATAATTGCAGCACCGCTGGAGTTTACGTAACACGCTCTTATGCAAGAGAAAGCAGCTGGGAGTCACTTGGCATGTTTGGCCAGGAGAGTGGCACAGCAGCCTCGGCTGGATTCTGCACAGCCAGGGCAGCTCACCTTCACCTCAARAGCAGGAGACCTGATTTTCCTTGGCTTGCTGCCTGGATGCATTCATGCCTGCCCACCATGGTCACCTTCCACTGCAGTGGCTGGAAATCCCATCAGCTTTACCAGACAAGTCATGTGTGGCTGATCTGTGACTCCCACCAAGAGGCATCTCCTACCCAGGCACTGCAGCACGCCTCTGAGATTCTAGCAGGACACGGCTGTGCCATCCTACCCTTGCTTTATCAACTACATTTTTCAGGCAGCTTCAATAGCTTGTGCTTGGATCTTTTTTTGTTCCTGTAATCTCCTTCATGGTCTAAAGATTGTCATTCTGTGGTGAGCAAAGATACTCTGGACTGATATTTCAGTCCCTTGAAGGATTTCCCTGTCCTCCAGACTCCACCTCACCCAAATGTCMGGGCAGGGTTTCACCCCTTTGCTGTCCCTTCTCATTATTACACAGAAAGCAGTAGGAAGGGAATATCCTCAKGGAGTAGCTGTGGGAGCACAATGGAGCAGGGTGCAAAAGGAGGGAGAAGTTGGATGGCAAAAAGAACAAGTTGAAGGAAGGTCTCCCCATCATTTGATTCCAATCTCTTTGGTAGCTGGTGAGTTATGATCARTACTAAAATGTGTCACTTGCTCTTGCTGATCTGCTCACACTCACATGAGTATCTGCAAGAACAGATTCAGTAGAAAGAAAAGTGGATTTCTGTACAGTTCCTCTAGATGGCAAGCTTTATCTGTTCTATTTATCTTATCTGTCCAAAAGTGAGTGTTCAAGCACAGCCACACTAGGAAAAAGCTTTCTACGCTACTCGGACCATTCTATCAGTTCTGGAATATCAGCTCCTAGAGTCCTAAGCAAGTTTTTGTAGAGAAACAAAATTGTGAATGATGCACCAGTTTCTTGAGAAATGTGTTTACTTGTAAAATATGATTTGTAAAGTAGAACAAAGATTTTTTTTTTGAAAGATGATGTATTTTGCAAACATTCTTACTGCACCTATGATGAAGATGTTGAACAGTTTACTCTCAGAGGSATTTTGCTGTGCAGAATGTGGGGGAAGTCTCTCTATGTCCCAACTTTTCTAAGCATTAACATTGATCATTACTTTCACTGTTGCTAAGTCAGTGAGGAAGGGGTGTAAGAAATCAGAAACAGAATGAGGAAATCAATAAAATTGCTCTGACTGCTGATCCCAATCTAATTAGCAATTACACCAGTGGACTTCCTGGCATGGAATTCCTGTAAGATGGTCTTGTGTGCATYCATTATTTCAATATTAGAGAAAAATATTGCTAAAGAACAGCTGGTTTTCATCCTAGGCTGCCTTTTGAACAGCTATAAAGTAAGTRTGATGGCAGTGCTGGGACACAGGGTTGTATCACAGATTTCATGGTATTGGGTGATTTTCTGGGAAGCRAGATGACAAAGATTCAAGCCCATATCTCTCTAGTAATCAGGATACAGSCCCAGCCCTTATGCTTGACATAACAGAATGAGCTTCCAAAAACATTCTTGATATTTATGGAAACCCCAGTTGRGTGATATATCATTGCTGTAATGGGTCTTTGTATGACAGGGCTCATTTTCTGTGGACAAATGAGACAATGTCCATAGAGTTCAAATCTTGTGTTCAGTGCTCTGCTGTTTGCATTGTTTCTGCATTYCCCTTGCTAAGAACCCATCTCTGTCCCTTCTTCTGTGTGAAACAATTTGTGCATTCCTCCAGGGGGAAATCATTTCACACATTTTGCAGGTGACATCACATTTTGCTCAGATGTGACAAATGAAATATTTAATCAATTTTCTTGGGTGATTTTGCAATGGCCCTAATTTTAATTTCAATTTCAGTTTGTCCTATCTTAGTTTCAGCACATTTCTTCTTATTATATCCCTCAATCTCCATTTTCTTGCCTTTCGCTCTTTCAGTCATGCATTTTGTCATGCCTCTGACTAGAATATAAGGGTCTCAGAYGATAGATTTTTATTTCTATAAAAATATGTGATCCCTGTTTAAGTGCTGTACAAATACATAATGATCTGGCCATAGTGCTTGTTCTGCCTTAGATGATTTGTCTCCCTTTTTCACCTCCACCCTTCAAATAATCTTGTAATTGCCTGTAGCTTGCCCAAGGTCTCTTAATTTGCTTCAAGTSAGTTTTGCCAGCTTGGACAAATCGGTCTTCTCAGCCCAGATAACACTGCTGGCACCACTTGACCTCCCTCTGGTGAGGGATTTGACAGAAATTAGAAAGCAGGATTTGCTTTCTAGAAGAGGGATACCCAGACCTCTGTGCAGCTTTGCTGATCAACCTCTGCCGAGTCACCTGGAGAGAATTTCTCATCTCTGCTTTCTGATGAGAATTCCCTTTGGTCACTGCCACATTTCATCGTTGCATTGCACACTCTGTCCCTGACAAACCTCTGCTCCTTGCCTGGAGTCCCTGCCTTTCCCTTCCCTGGGGACAGTGCCTGCCCTAGATAATGAAATGGTTTGTGCCTGGTTCTTGCATCACCATTCCAGTCAGGGCACCCAGAGACCTGTGCTCCCCATTTCCTCTGCTTAGGGTCACCACAAAGCACCTCTGAGCACTTTGTGATCAGAACATCAACTGTCCTCCAGAATAGCAGGGGAGGTGGATTAATGTAATTCTGTCATCTTTTATTGAATTAGAGTTTTGACTGATAATGAACAGGAGAATGTGTCACGTCCTTACATGCCAGTGCATAAAATGCATGGCAATATAATCACCACTATCCATAAACATGATTGTGTTATTGAATTGTCCACAAMAATTATTTCCCCCTATATTGACAGRGAAGCTCTAATAACTTAATCTGTCCTGATCAGAGCAAAAAGACTTTCTCTTCTCTTGATTTTGCCCTTAATTTTACTGCTGAAAATGAGGGGGAAAAAAAGGCTCTGCTTAGAAGCAAGGACACAGCAAGCATGACCCGATGCTCATGATGTCCTGAGGAGGCTTTCCCTTCCTCTCTGAGGCAACAGCACAGTGCAGCCTTGTGGAAGGTCCACAATCAGCCTTCCCTTTCCCTATTGCATCTGATTTCATAGTTTTGCATGTATTGAGCACATCCCTTGAACTGACCGGCGCGGTGACAATCCCTGAATCCCTGCCCTCTGGCTCTCAGTGTGGTGGGAATCCCTGAATCCCTGCCCTCTGGCTCTCAGTAGGGTGGGAATCCCTGTCCTGGTGGCTGACAAAGGCGGTGCTCACCCCTCCTCCCCGATGTGAGACAGAGCCCTCCTCTGGAAAGGAATGTGCCACAGTCCCTGCAGGAAGCTCTTGCACAAGATGGCCTTGGTGTTTCCTCATGGCAGGGAGGAATGGCCAACACCTGAGAAATTTCTGTGGGGAAATTGCTTTCCTGTGGGAAAAATGCTTTCCCCACAGCAGGCATTCCTTTCACTACACTTCCGAGATGCCCTGGCTGACAGGGAGGTGCGTGTACACCTTCTTGTTCAAGGTCAGAGTGTCCCAAAGCATCCAGATAAATGCTGGAAAATCTTATCAGGTAATGTGTATCTGCTGAAAAAAATGGTGGTGTTACAGACTCTTATGAAGAAGAGGCTGTGAAGGGAACAGTGGCCACTGACAATGTGCCAGCTGGAGAATTTGAGGAGAGGATATATTTCCTCATAGATTTGTGTGTGAAATATGATGTGGTTACTATGTATGGCAGCCAARCTTTACTCAAGCTTAAGCTCTCCACTTCCTTCCTATTTATTTAACACTGATATTTTGCATACACATGTCCTGACTTTTTAGGCCCTTTTATTTCCTGTTAGCTTGATGCTATTCGGAAGCAGATCTGTGAGTGGTGTTTGAATATTTATATACCTTGTATTGTATTTTTACAACACCTTCAAGTAAGAATCAATGGAAAGACCCCGAGGAAATTATTTTTGGCCTTGTTTTCTAGTTGCAAAGGAGTAGGTCATGCAAGTTAAACACAACCCTACATCCTTTGCTTCAGGCTATGCCCTGGGGCTGGAGTAGACCCAGAGAACAGGATCTCTCAGGAGGAGTTCAGTGCATGGAGCTGTATTATCCTTTTGTGGGGTGCAGAAGCACTCACACCGGTAAATCGTCCAGCCTGGTAGGAAGAGGATGGAACAAATTAGGAGGATAAGCTGCAACCCCCTTCTTCCTCTTCCAGGGGCAATGAATCAGTTACAATTTGGACTCTTGTTTTAATCTGCCTTGTTTTAATCTGCCTTCTCTAACTGAGAAGCGGTTTAAGCACAGTGTGAATTAAATCTGAGCTCGTGTTCTGCTGTCTCCATCATTAGATGAGCGGCAGTGTGGAGGTTTGCAGTACTTCATGAGTTGGGTTCATCACCAACTTTTTTGATGAGATATATTWTAAGAACATTCTATAAATACATGTGTAAAGGTATCTTATGAGACTCTTCACAAATCAGAAATGTCTATAATACTGATGGAATGGAGCTTTGGACAAAAAGAATTTCCTTCCCTATCTCATTAACAAATGTGGTGGACATCTTATCCCATTCTGCACTGCAGTATGTAATGATGGCTGTGCATCATACTCTAAGTGTGTGATGAAGGCAAGCTAAAAGATTCTGTGCCTTTGGAAAAGTCATGCTTTGCAAGTCCAGCCTATACATAATCTTACTGTGTTCATGCTGATAGCAAATGCTGAGTGTATTTCATTACCAGGAGGGCGAGACCGCCTGCCAGCCGGAYGGCATTTGCAAATGATCCGTCCCTAATCCGCTCTTCCAGAGCACGACCTACATCTTGTTGCTATCTTTCCTCTTTKGCTTTGAATGATTAACTCTCAGTTCATGAGACTTTCCCATGCAGGACCTGTCCTTCAGGGTGCCTGGTAAGTACCAAGTGCTTTTGTYTGCTTGTGCTCAGCTTCCAGCTCCCCAGAACAGAATCATCCCCAATCTCATTAAAAACATCATAAATATTAATCCAATGACGCAGTGATCCAGCATAACACTGTGATAGAAATCCATCAGCAGTGCACTGCCACAGTCAGGTATTTTCCTGGACACGGGGATAGGTGGGCATTATGGACAGAAGCTGGCATCTAAAAGCCACTCCAACATTCAGAGTCAAGTCAGGGCTGCCAGGTATCCCCAAGGCTGCGAAGGGAGGGAGAAATCCCCATGCAAGGCCAACCAGTGCTCATAACCCAGCCTGGGCTTCATCTGTGAGAAGGTTTTCTAGTATAAACAGTGCTCTTTGGGTTTCAAGGAAGCCCTGGGGAAAATGGCCAGCTGGACAAAGGACTCTTGTTGCTTGACCAGTTGGCTCACTCAGCATCTTACACCTCCCCACTGCCCTTAGGCCAGAGTGATGTTATTATGAGTATATAATTGTGTATTTAGCTCCTCTGTTAGGGCTACAATTTAAAATAATGAAGGAATSTAATTTAGATCGGTGTGCTCCCCATATGAGCTCAACACAAAGCTATAATAAGCCAATTTATAAATGACACATATTTCCCCTACACTCAGACAGAAGGAAAAATACAAATATGAGAAGGACTGACTGCTTATGTGTTCATGAGAGGTCATTCCAAAAACAGAGCTGAGCTGATCAAAAAGCATTTGCATATAAGCAATCTGAAAATTTCTTTATAGTTTTCACAGRAAAATTAGACCAGTTCATGAATAACTGAGTCACAGGACATTGTGATTGGCTGCTAGCAAGAGTTTAAAGTAACATGTGCTTTGTTCACAGTGTTGGCCAACTGATTTTATCTGTTTGCAATTTGGTTTTTGAAAACTATTCAAGCCAAGGGTTAAGAGAAAGCTCTTAGATATGGGCAGAATTCCAAAGCAATGTGAGAGTCCATTCACTAATTGAAACTGGCATCAGGAAGCATGCCTTAATATGACCTTCAGGAAGTTCTTTAAGTTTTGTCAATGTGTCAATCTTCTCCCTTCCCTCCAGTATGAACAGCAACTTTAATCATATATATACACATACATAATTATTTTTTAATCCCCAAAATTCCAGCAAAGGCACGAAAAGGAGCTGCTGAAACTGAGCCAGGAGAAAAGGAAACTGGCCATTCCTGGAGAAGATGCCTCTCTCGCTAAAAGGGTGACACAGCGGGGTGGCTACCCACAGATTAAGAAACTGTTGAAAGCCTTGGAATTACTCAAATGAGGTTATTGCCTTTGGGTTCCTCAAAGGGTCAGCCCCAGCACTTCCACCCCTGCTGACCAGGAGGCTGAGTCAGGCCCTCTCCAGCCTCAAATCATCCACTGCCTCTCATGAATTCCTGTATCAACCCCAGCTGTCATCGCTCATGGTACAACGATAAAAAACATTCTCTGCTTTCTCTTGGGCTGCCTTTGCCTGGACCATTTCAGCTGAGCCCCTCTGCCCTAATCCTGAGCATCTTTCCCCACTCTGGTCCTTGCTTCCTGGAGGGGATCCCTCTCTTTGTCAGTGTCCAAGCTGAAATAAATCATGGGAAGGTTTTGTTCTACTGGAAGTGTTAACCTGCCTGCTGCGTGGTTTAGAGGGAGAAATTGCACAGAAACTGAGGTAAGTGCCCAATAAAGAATGCTCTCAGGAAAATGGCCATAACTGGGGTCAAATGAAAAGCCCATTCCTGACCTTGGATACTTTACCACAATGTTCAAAACCTTGCACAGAAATTTTGTACCAAGACAGCTGATCAGCTCTTGTATAAGCCCAGAGATGACTGTGCACA
>NW_026623627.1:215742-234088 GCF_030028575.1 Malurus melanocephalus
AAAAAAAAAAAATGCATTGCAGCATCTACTTATTCCTGTCTGGGAAAGCAGTAGCAGGAATTAAAAAAGCAATATAATTTTCACCACATTAAAAGAGGTGCAACCCAAATAAATTAGAAACTATAAATCTTTCCACTGCCTTGGCACGGCAGGTGAGCTCCATGCTGTCCAAGATTCACACGCCTTAGTGTTAATGCTTTTAATGCCACAGCTTTCAGCTGGAGAAGAGAAACAACTGTCATTTTTGACCTTGGGATGAGTCCAAATGACGTGAGTGGTGCCAGGGCATTAGGTGAGGAAAGGAAGGGAATATTTGCTGTTCTGCCTGCTCACAAATGTGTCTCCTTGGAAGGGGCAGAGCCTGCACCACTAGAAAGAATTYCTTTTCTTTTGACTCTTTGCAAATGCACAAAACTTCCTGAATGCAGAGCACTGTAGAATTTTTTTGCAGAACAACCTAACGGGAGCAAAGGTGGGGCTCCTTGGGCATTTACCACAGACCTGCATGTACAAGTTAATTTTCTGCTGCCTTTTCCTGGGAAATAACAGCTTACAGCAGATAGAGGGATTGCAAGGTTGCAGCAGCTACTGAAAGCAATTGGACTATATGGTATTGTTGTAAAACTTGTGCTTGGCCATATCTGGTATAGTTGTGCCATTTTGGCAATAGTTTAAGATAAGAGCTTCCTTGAAGATGAAATCTAGTCCTATAAAAAAACTCTGATATTTCAAAACCATGGAAGTTTTTTTCCTGGATTTACATGATAAATTCTTTTTGTTACTTGGTTGGTTTGTTTGTTTGTTTTATTTTAATTTTTTTTTTATTTTGAGGTAATATATTCTCATTTAGAAAGAGAATAATTACTTTAAAGTACATTTTTTATAAAGTTAAAATACTGTAATCCTTATCTTAGTATATAGAGAAAGCTRAAATCCTGTAAGAAACTAAAACCAAGCCAATCAAAAAGCCCCCACACCTCACCCAGTACATTCCATTGTACTGAATTGTTTCAATTATCCTGCCAGCCTTTCCAACAATATGCTCTGTTCCCCCCAAGACATTTTGTTTTAAAGAAACATATATTGTCAGAGGTGATGTGTTTTGATCACCAAAAAMCCCACCAACATTTTAACGAAGTAGCAACACTGAGCCCTCTGAGGCCATGTCTACATCAGCAATCAGTTCACAGCAAGAGGAAGAGCTCTACAGAACACGCCCAAAATCCCTGTTGCAGGGATTGTTTTACTCCATGGACTGCATGGTTATTTGTGGCTGGAGTTTGATCCAATTGGTGCTCTCTTAGGCCAAAGCTGAGTACAGGAATTGGGAGAGTCACTTCAGCAAGCCCTCCTCACCTGGACCAAARTGCTAATGAAGATGCATCATCAATACCCAGCTGACTCACAGCAAGAAATCCCATCTGCTTACATCACWGGCTGTTGAGAGACATTATATGCTGATGAAATAAGGCATCGAAAAAATCCTTCCCTAAAATCCAAAGGGTTGGGTTTTTTTTGGTCAGTGTATCTTTGCTCAGAGACAGAGTATCAGCTGTATTATCTACTGTTTTTATATCTGGTTTTGTTTCACTTTAAATATAGTTAATGGAACAAATGTTACTTTGATATAAATAACCAAACAGGAGATCTGGCCTTAAAAGCAGAAATTCTCAACACACAGTGGTTGCTCAGCTTCTTTCCAAAGCCCACAGCTGGTGGCAGCACTTGGGCTGCAGTGATCACTGATATTTACATCTAACAACAAACACAGAAGGAGATTCCTTTTTCTCAAGGCATAAAATATATGCTWAATAAGAATAGGATCAGTTTCCTGTTCATTATTTTATCTCCTTTATTTAYTCAATTACCAGTGGACCATCATTTCACTTCTGTTTTTCACACTCACTCYTAATTATATTATTATATTTCGCACCCTAATTATAAACTGGACCTGATCCTAAGGGGCATATCAAAAAATATCAGATTGCAAATCAAAAATTACCTAAGAATAATAATGAAAATTAATAAACCTCCAAATAATAAAAAAGCCACAAATAACAGAAAATCATTGTCGGGGTAAGAACAAGGGACTGAGAGTTATCAAAGAAAGAATAATGAAACTATTCCATCAGCTCATGGATTAACTTGTTTTATCAGCTATTTTGGTTAGTATTTATGGCTTTAAAATTATACTGTTCAAATGGAGTAACACATTGTGAGAAAGCACCTTAAGCCASTGCATTTCAAACTCTTAGGTGTTACTTCTGTGCTTTCTTTTTGAGGCACTTAGACAGAAAGATAGACAGAAAGACATCCTTGTGTGGATAACAAACAAGTTTGATTTGTTTCCCAGGAAATGTTGTCTTCTGCTTTAAGGACATTCTATTAGCTCCTAATATTTAGTGCTCACACAGATTTTCATAAAACAGCTGTAAAATCCACTAAATAATGCCTTCCCTCTCCATGCTGGAGTGTGTGACTACATAAAGAACAATAAGATTTTTAGTCATGGGATCCATGTAGATTCATAAGGTCAGGACAATTAGCAGCAGAAACACTGAGAGGTATATGCTGKCTTTTTATCACAGACCTCCTTTTATGAGCCACAAAGGGATGGTATCTTTTTGGTAAGCTGAAGCATAATATTAGAAATGCATATATACATAAAGGAGTGTAAAAATATMGCTTTAACTTTTCTTATTTCCTTCAGATGTTGTTGTTAAACCAKCATGATAATTGAAAGAAACTTAAATTGAACTTACTTTGTTAGTAAAGTTAGATTGAATAGCAATATGAATAAGAATTTCACCTTTTGCAAGTTAATGTCAGATCAAGCATTAAAATATTCTCTTTTAAATGCTCATGTCTATTTTGTCTCACAACTTCATCTACTGTACAACGTGCTTAACTTTTACGTCTAAGCTACCTGAATGAAGAAAATAAAGTTAAGCCTAGACTGTGTTTTATTTATTTATCTTTGGTTGAATTTCCTGATCCCCAGCAAGCAAAGCACAGATGCCAAAGAAGTCAGTAGCTGAATGGATAATAAGCTAGTGATCTCCTAGTGCAGAGAGCATTTGAAAATATAAAAGAATTCTTAAAATTGCATTTCTATGCACAGCTGCAAAGACATCAATAGGTACAGTACTTCAAAGTGCTACGGTGTGGAGCATATCACACACAGATGTGAGAAATCTGGAGCCTTATGTGAAGATGAAGCATCAGCTTMTGTAATGAACGTACATGGAGACTGATTAAATTCAGCAAGAATCACATTCTTGAAATATTGTCCTAAGCAGCATTAAAAACAGTTTCTTTCTGTTGTTCTCTAGGGTCAACTGTACCAAACATGTCACTTCCTTTCATCTGAGTATAGCAAATATCAAACTGAGCACTTGCCTGACTTTTGATCCACGCCCACAGTTTGCACAGTTCTTAGGGAGATGATTAAATAAAGGATGTCCCATCATCTTGCTGACTGACTGGGAGACATTTTCCTTTCAGGTCTGCATGGATASATCTGACTCCCTTGTCCAGACAGAACTGTACAGGAGTATTTCTCACTCCTTCCTTAAGTGTAAAGCTTAATGCATCTGGAGCTTCAAATACCCTTCAACTGTTGAATATGGCACAAATAATCTAGTAGGATTAAAGCTTTAATTGCCCAAAYTTGAATTGCCTCTGGAGGGCCTTTTTGCTGTTCAGGATTCTTTGGTGCCCAGCTCCTTCTGTGTAAGGCCTTTGTAAAATTTACAAAGAGATACAGTTAATAGGAACTGTTTGTTTTGTAGTGTGTGTGCAAGAGTCATGCTTGTGTGTCAATACAAAAGAAATTATGGGACTTAAAACTAGGTTAGGAAGGAGCCACATTGCTGAGACTTACARGTGTAGAAAAGAAGCAAAATGTCACTCTGTGTCATTAAGGTGCCACACTCACTGGTGAATAACATGTCCATGTTGACAATTTGTGTGATGATAACTTGGTGGTGATGACATGTCACCATTTTGTCGCATGAAACCATGTGGATGTCCCTTGGAATTYGTCTACCCTAAGGTATTTACTAAATACAGTGAAGCTTGAGTATGTCCTCTGGTCAACACATAGAAAAGAAGGCAAGAAGCTTACTCACCCAAGAAATGCAGGGTAATTAAACCCTCCAGCCAACTCTGAGCAACCTCTCACACTCTAAATGATCAGTTTTATGATTTTTTTTTTTAATGAATATTTGTGGTTGCATTTTTTCCCTCCCCTTGGAATAATCCCCTTCTTTCAGCTGACAAACAAAATCATACTAGGAATGTCCTGTGCATTTAACACCCTCAGTGTGTCCTCTATTTTCTGCCGATCGCTTCCAGCAACGATTGGAATTATCCACCAACCATGTGTAGTTTAATGAAAACAAGTGCTGGGTTCTGCGCCCAGAACAGGACAGCCAAACATACAAACTGGGAAACAAAATTCTGCAGAGAAGCACCACAGAAAGGGACCTGGGGATCCTGGCTGATGGCAAGTTGAACATGAGCCAGCAGTGCCCTGGCAGCCAGGAGGGACAAACGTGTCCTGGATGCATCGGGCACAGCCGGTCAAGGGAGGGGATTGTGCCGCTCTGCTCTGACCTGGGGTGGCCTCACCTCAAGTGCTGGGGACAGTTTTGGGTGCCACAACATAAAAAAAATATTAAAACATTGGACAGTGTCCAAAGGAGGGCAACAGAATGGTGAAGGGTCTGGAGGGGAAGCCAAATGAGGAGTGTCTGAGGTCACTTGGTCTGTTCAGCCTGAAGAGAAGAATGAGGGGAGACCCCATCACAGTTACAACTGCCTTGTGAGGGGAAGAGGAGAGACAGACGCTGATCTCAGCTCTATGGTGACCAGTGACAGGACCCAAGGGAATGGCCTGAAGTTGTATCTGGGAAGGTTTAGGTTGGATATCAGGAAAAGGTTTTCACCCAGAGGGTGTTTGGGCCCTGGAACAGCTCTCCAGGGAAGTCGTCACAGCGCCAGCCTGACAGAGTCCAAGAAGTATTTGGACAAGGCTCTTAGACACATGGTGTGTTTYTTGGTTTGGAATTGAACTTCAGCGATCTTTGTGGGTGCCTTCTAACTCAGGATATTTTATGATTCTATGGTCTAATCTATTTATGCTTAATTACTGTTTTCTAAAAGGACTGGCCACATGCACTGACTAATAGGTAAGACTATCCTCTTCCTCTTGTTATTATACCTCTCTGCTCTTTTCATTCACGACAAAAATAAGTTTCAGCACTAATGGTGAGGAAGTGCCTTTTTATCCTAATTGTAGTTGAAAAATAAATTACATTCCAGACAATCACTTCAAATTATAAGCATGGAGAGGAGCATGTGTCCAACAGGGGGTTTAGCCAGCCTTGCTTTCACCTAACCCTGCACTGCTCAGAGAGGCTTCTGGCCCTGGTGTACACTCAGATGCTCTGAGAGATGGGAGCAGCTGCAAATGGGCTCTGAGGGGGACACCTAACTGAGGGTTTCCACAACCACAGGATCCACTTATGCTTTCTTTCCCTTATTTGCYATCAAATAGAATTCCAGGGCCAATGCGTTAGTATCTCCCTCTCCCTACTTTTTCCAGCAAGAAAAATCTTTGCTTCCAGAGTATGACATTTGGACTTTAGCGTGGGGCTTTCACAGTTTCCTTCAAACTTTATTTAATCCGTACTGTAATTCACTTCTGGCAAAGCTACARACCTGAGCAATTGAAAGCTGCAGGWAATGAAKCTGRTCAGTGGGGCTCTGARGGGAACTGCTGCAYGTGGGAGAGTTCAGCAAACACAGGCATCAGCCCTCTTGGCTCACCAGCCACGCAACCCAACACACCACAGTATAACCAAATAYGGAGAGAAGACAAGTCGGAAAGAGAGCTTAATCCTTCAAAAAATGTTCTACCTGATTGTGCCCCCTCAGCAGGCAGGGCTTGGAACAGCCCACAGACCTAACTGGAAATCTTTGTGTGCTGGCAGCAATTTATTGCTGGATTCATTATTCTGCATGGTTTTGCTCTCGCAATTACAAYTGCCTCCTTTTTCCCTTATGCAGTCTTTTTGTTTGCCTGTTTTAAGTTTGAGGTTTGAATCTGTTCACATCTTCTTTGTTTAAACACATCTCTTGTGCCTTCAGGTGTGTTTGTTGATCCCTTGAGCTGAAGCTAAGGAAAAAAAAAAAAGTAGTGCTGGATAACAACACATTGCATCACCCTCTCAGAGAATGGGAAAGCACATCACTTCCTCCCAACATTTTCTCCCTGGAGCCCTTCAGGTTTCTGCAGCAGCCTAGCAGGCTGACTTCATTCCCATGGTCCTTTCAGCCTGATGGGATTTGCTCATTTATCTCAAGGAACTGGAAGTTTAGAAGGAAAAGCTTTGATAGCAGTGTTGAATGGCCTGGTATTTAAAGCTGCATTCCTTGAAATTGCTCCAGATGAAGCAGCCAGCGTACCAAGCTATCTTACCTCTCTTGGCTCCTCAGAAATCTGCATTGTATCTGACAGCAGATACATATCACACAGAAATTACCCTGCCAGTGGATGCTTGAACTAGATTTCGTCTAAAAGTATGTGATGGCATTTGGTTTGTGATTTTGAGAAATCAAAATATTGAGTTGTTATTTAATTTAAATATTTTTTTAAATATCTAAGAGAAAAAAAAAATCTAACAAAAAAAATTCAACAGTTTAACACCTTGTTCAGAAAACCTTGTTTAAGGATAAATTTCAGATGGTTTAAACAGGTCCCCTAATTTTATTTCTAGGTGATGACATGTTCAGCACTGCTRTTGCTGTCTATCGCTTTATGGTTCCTCTTGTTCTTCATGGTCCCAGTGTCATCCTGGGGTCTGCAGGGCACAGCTTAGTGGAAACTATCCATTCCCCTGTCCCAGAAAAATAAATAGAAAAGTGCAGGTAGAAAAACAAAGGCAACCTATTTGGTTTTGTGCAGCATCTGGAAAGCAGAATTCATCTTAGTAAACATTGAAATTCACTCAGAGCTGGTCTTGGGGGAGTCCCCTTTACAGACAATGGGGAGCGAGTCAGGGCACAAAGRGGTCTGGGGAATGGCTCACCTGCTCCTAAAGGACATTCTGGAGCAGCTCACACAGCTCCTGCCCTCAGCATTCCTGGTTCTCTCCATGGCTGTGGAGCCTGGACTGATCACACACAGGGATCTACACCACAGGTGTCCCAAACTCAGGACAGCCTCTGYCCTAAACACACAGAAGCAGCAAGAGAAGATGTCCTAAAGCCTTTTCCACCCATCAGCTCTGGGCCCAGTGTGTTTTGTGCCTTTGCTATGGATGTGTGCTCCACCAGTGCCGTGCTCGGCATCTCTGTGTTGTGTAACCTCACAGCTCACTGTGTCCCGGCCAAGGCAGCAGTTTCAGCGCAGTTTGTCATCGAGTGAGCTTCATCKCTTCCAAAGAGAGCTCTTGCTCCTCCTCCTCCCTTTGCCCCATCCAGTAACACATGCAGCAACACCTGAAAGCCTTTTCCAAACAAACACTACTCTGCCAAATTAAGCATTTTAAGGTTCTTCAGTTGGAACAGAAAAGCAAAGATTACCCAAGTGGTCTGGATGACACCACAACATGCCTCTCTGCACCAATGTATTCAGGACTTGATGTCCACAAAGCACTGGCTAACAGTTATTACCTGTAGTGGACAATCTGTGCTGTTCAAAGGAACAATTGCTTAAACCTGTTCCATTGAATGCCAGTTAGGGTCCACCCTCAGACTTCTGGCATATTCCCAAATCAGCCTTGGATTGAACAGCCTTTGTTCAGTTCCACGGAAAGCTAATGACAYGTAATTGTAGGTTACAGCAAGATACTGAAGTGAGGACAATGCAGCATCATAAAAAAGCAGATGAGAGCATGACTTGTTTGCTTTGTCACTTCAGTGACAGCAGTGGAGACAAGCACCAATTGCCCAGTTACTGTAAACCTGCACTGTTTGTTTCTGACAATGATTATAATTATAGATACGAGCTTCTTGGAAGATCAAGGACCACAATTATGGGATGTTTGTCATTTGAACACTCTTTGCAGTAACTCACAAATGTATGCATCAGTTTGAGTGTTTGGAGTCTGTTCAAATACATGAATGGCTGATACCACTTCATGCTCTTAATTTCGTGATTGCAACAGAATGCTACTTTATGTAAACTTGACTCTTCCTAGTGTTTTGGCAAAAGCTGACAATACTAGTTAACTTACTAGAGGGTTTTCAGGTTTTTCGGATTTGATGTTTAATCAAATCCTTTTGCTCATGCCAATGTTACCTCAAACAAACAGCACAACTTCAATTGACATTTTTCACTTCTGTGCTGTAAAAAGTTGGAATCAACTCACACTGTGCCTCTTATTTTCAAAGACTGGGGAACAGCTTTAATTCCCTACCTGTTCCACTCACAGGCAGAATTACACAGAGAGAAAAAAAAAAATAAAGTGTTGCTTGTGAAATCTTTATATTATCTCTCTACAGAAAGCTTTTATTTTTTTATAACAGTTCTTACAATTGAAATTCAAATCAGACTGTGCTTATCTGATGCCCAACATGAGTTTGATAATGTGCTTCATTTGAGAATGTGATTATTGAGAAGTCACCTACTGCAACTGTATGTATTCAGACAATACAAATGAATACACACTCTTCTGCAAATGCCTTTCCAAGAGTTTGTGATCTTGCAGCTCTGAGTGATTCACCTCATACTGTAAATTGTCAGTGCAGTAACCTTAGGACATCCTAGAACWCGACTCTGAAATTAGTGGATTATGGAGTAAGAAGCAAGGTTATACATTTATTATATGCATTATTATCCTGGYCTATAATAATGCTGGCTGGCCATGTTAAGTCATGCAGAGAATTGTTTTGAGACTCAGRAAAGCTTTCAGAATGTGTCAGTATTAATGTGCAATCAAGGGGCATTTCACAAAAAGCTATTTCCCCACATCCACTTATCTTCAGYTCAGTGTGGCCCAGATTAATCTCTGGGCTATCACCCGTGTTAAGGATTTTATTCTAAGCAGTACAGTGGATAAATAAATATCTGTYGAGAACTGTCCTACAGAAAGAGGATGAGGAGGGGAAAAGCAGTAACTTTTCTTCTTCACAGACCACACAAACATTAAAATTCCTGAGAGCTTTTTCAAATTTGTTTTACTTTTCAAGTTTACATTGTCTTGAGTGTATCATCTCAAGCATGTTGCTATCATTTGAGATGCCTTCACCCTGACTGGGAAGGTACATGAATTATGGCAGCAGAAGCACAGGCAGGAAAGCCAAGGCAGATCCTCCTGCTCTTCTCAYGGCCCAGCCACTKCTGTCTTCCCAARTAGAACRGGTGAAAAATTATTTATTCTAAACTCGAGGGCAAAACTGGTTCACTGTTGTGCCCTTTTGAAAATTCCTTGTTGAGGAAAGCTCCTTGATGAGCAGCATTGCAGAAGTGGGTGAACACATGCACAAAGCCACAGAAGGGTTTGGGTTGGAACCCATTAAAAGAGACCTTTTAAGATCATCTAATSCAAGCCYTCAGCTGTGGGCAGGCAAATCTTTCACAAGACCAKGTTCCTTAAAGTACTGTCGAATCTGACTTAGGACATTTCCAGTGATGGAGCACCCACAACTTCTCTGGACACCTCTTTCGTTTTGTTCACTGAAGTTTTAAAAGAAATACAAGACTCCCATATGAGTGAATTCAACCTCTGGAAAACACTTTGAACTTTGCATCAATCTGTTCAATCCTAACTGCACATGAATAAACCAAAACAAAACCAATCTTTGTAAGCTTTGTTGAGTTTCAGTTTTCAATGAGAAAGGAAGAAAATTAGAGTGAGGATTTAGACCTATTGAGTGCAATGTAAGTACTCACACGCTGTAAAATGGGAGATTTTATTAATCTAGGTGAGAGAAAAGCAGGAAATTGCCGTATTATATCATTTTCCACTGAGGAACCTCTGGTGCACTTTCTATTTCCAGGAGGGTGTAGTGTTCCAAGAAGTGAGAATTGATTTAGATTTTTCTTTCATCATTCCACTGTAAAAAAATGTGATCWTTTGCCAAATTCTGTAGGAGTATCTCTTTTCATAAATCATTACTACAATAAGGTCATTTTTTTAAACAATACACTTTATATGCATAAAATCTCTTCTGTTTATTGTCTGYCACATCCCAATATTTTACAAGTGTAAAATAAAGACAGCTTCCTCTTTCATGCTCCATTTTGTAAAGAGATTTCAAAGCATTTCCCAAAGAAAGTGACCTATAATTATGCGGGTGGTAGAGATGGGGAAACAAAAACACCAAGAGGTAAAGCAATTTGCCCAAGGTGACAGGACAAATTATAGACAGAGTCAGGCATAAACCCCATGTCTTTTGCTTTTTGCTTCCTTGCTAACCACAGCCTCGCTTGGAGATGGCATTGCCAGCTTGTAAAATCAGTAGGGAACTGCYGTGGGAGTACCACAGGCTGCACCGTGATGTGAAGGGTCACAATCACGGTCCCCCTGCAATCCTTCTTGGTCATGGGGGGAACAGGTAAATGGCAGCTGAGCTGAGAGGGGYTTGCAGGGCAGTGCTGGGCGCTCCTCACTCACCCTTGGGTGGGCGGACAGGGCTGCTGAGAGGCAGAGCATGGAGGAGCCCTCCCTGYGAGCATTGAGGCACTGACACCCTCACCTTCCTGGGGATGCATTCCCACACAATATTTTCATGTCAGTAGCTGTCAGAGTGGCTGCTCGTGGAGACAGAAGCCTCTGCAGAGCAATGTGGAGCTGCTTTGTCCCACAGAGCCCTGGGGAGATGCAGTGGCACCCCTTGGCATCTCGTCTCACAGCAGAAGGATTCCTGCTCTCCCACGGCACAGAAGCAGCCCAACTCTACCGCTATTCGTGGTTTATTTTGGCACGTTAAGATTGACTTGAAATTATTTCCTGTGTATTCGCAAACCCAGCAAGTAGTTTCCCTTTAAAGTGCAAAGTGCACCAGCTGTGACATTGGGCAGGTGCTGTAATTTCAAATGAGGCGCTAAGAGACTACTCCTTTCAACAGCTTTTTTTTTTTTTTTTTTTTTTTTTTTTTAATGAGGGTGGGTACCTGTTGCAATGAATCAATTAAAACTCTTCTGACACACAAGTTGTGTGTTGCCAGACCCGTTTCACAGGTTTCTCAGGAGGGAGGATAGCATGTGACAGCACACAGAAGCCAAGAGTGCTGGAGAAGTTCAGAAGCCTGCATGAGTTAGCTTAGCTTTCCAAAATATTTTCTGAAAGCACTTTTTAAGGGACCACTGACCTCTGCAACAGACAGCACCATGGTGGAACAAGAGATGCTGCTGTCGTGTGCTTATCCTCCAGAAAAGTGTAAGTGACCAAATATGATTTTGTATAAGAAATGAAAACAGGACACGGGAGGAAGGAAATGAAAGGAAWTATCTAGGTTGTATAATTGAAAAGACTGAGGGAGTAGAGGGGAAATGCTAAAATAAGGAAATAAGGAAGCTATTAACTTTATATTKTAGGCATGCAATTGAAATACGATTATTGTACTTACAAGCAAAAGAAAGGATGCTTGTATGCWCAACTCTGATATAAAAGCTTCTTGAAAAAACTTGCTTTAATCTTTGACTTTCTGCTTGTATTTGCAAAGTGCTGTGGCGTGGAGCTGCTTGTGTGGTAGAGAATATGGACAATGAGCTTTGATTTAGTAACTTGAGGAGCAGACTGGAGTGCTAAGAAGGCATTTTCAGGAAAGACATGGGGTGATTAAAACCAATGGTTTAGTTTTTTTTAACAATGCAATGCCTCTTTTTCCTAAGACAAGCTTTCTGATATTTTATCCAAATGTCAGCTGAGATTAGGGTACAGTGGGAATACACCCAAATCCATCCCTCCTTCCTGAAAGCGGGCTGTCACAGAACTTCTCTGCCAAACAGAAATTTTGGTTTTATTACCAGWAAAGGTACTACAGTCAACAAACCAAATAAAATCTGTACATACTGGCTTTCCAAAGGCCTGGTATTGTTTTAAAAGACTAGCAAAAAACAAGTAAGATTTCCAGTGCACCAAAGATGAGTATGACAGAAAGGTAGAAATGTAGCTGACTACAATAAAGTCAGGTAACTTAGTCTGGACTAGACATGTCTGAACAAAATATTAAGCAAATGTAGAAACGGAACTGGTACGTCCTGAAGCGACTTCAGTACACTGCCAGAACAAAATTCAGCACAAAAAAAATCTCTTCTCCCTTTCAACTGGAGAAATACTGCTTTTTGAATGGCTTAGCTTGCTTTGGCAACTTCATTAGGGATTATTTAAAATTTATTACAGATTGAAGGATTGTCTTTGTTCTGTTTGTAAAGATGCCGCTTTCTACAGGGTTTTATTGGTTATCAGGAGCAGAATAGGAATGTCAGCAAAGATGTAGTTTACATGTGGAGAGACATTTTCAGTTTTGTCTTGTTTTCTGCTCSCTACTTTGTATATGTGAAAGGCAAGAGAGAGATCAAAATCATCCTTACCACAGTGTCCTGTTGAGCTGACTTAGGAGCTCATAACCAACTGACTGTAACAGAGCTTAAATGAAACCTGGAGTAAAAATATTTGTGTTATTAAAAAACCCCATCCAAACCATACTTTCTTTTCCGCTGCCTAGTGTCCTATTAAAGGTTTTTTTAAAAGCAGAATTACAATACTTTATTTTTAGCTTTGTTGTAACTTCAGCAATATAAGGGTTTTTTGGGTTCATGGACTGATATTTTTTGTTTCTGTTTTTCACTTTAATATTAAAAAAAAATGGGAGTCATAGTGCTTTAAAATCATCCAGTTGCCTTTTATGGAAGACATACAAGGTCACTGGACCTCTCAAATTGCTCAGTTTTGTATATGAAATTTAACTTCTTACTGTGTGTCACTGTATTTGCATGTGTTAGAGAGAGAGAGAGAGAGATTTCACAGTCTCAGTTTGGCTGTCAGATTCACAGAAATGTCACATGCTGCACTGTAGGGGCTGAAAAATTGCAYAGAGGAATCAAATCAAGCCCAAAGCAACTAAATCCATAGGAGGAGGGAAGCCTCAGGATGGATGAGCTGGGCCCACTAATTACACCTTCTGGTGCCATGAATCAGCAGTGACCCCTTGAAGCCAACTGAGTTACCCCTGGGCTTAAGAAAGAACCAAGGCCCAGCCTCCCTGAATTTACAGTATCAACACTTGCCCAGAACAGGTAGGGTGTGTATTTGACGTGTTAAAAAGACAGAATACTACTGGGTCCATTCTAGCTGTAAAGGGTCAATTTATGCCTCAGTGGGTGACACTTTTTAGCTCAAAACAAAATGCTTTCTTGGATTGATCCAAAAGGTCAACCTGCTGTAGGTTTAAGCTTATAAATAAAACCTGAATCTTTAAAGAAATTCTTTCTGCTAAGCAAAATGAGCATGGTACATCCTTGGGAGTTTGCACCTACTTGTTGGGAGCTGTTGGTTTTCTACTTGTTGCTATGTGAAGTCAACAAGAAACCCAAAACTTTGCAGCTGAACTAAAGGTCTGGCTATCTGTGACAACACATTCCCATGTGCCTTCTGCTTAATGCCATTTGTCTCCCTAAAAGTGTGTCAAGCAAAAACTAAGATGTTCATGGTTTGGGTTTTTTTTTTTCTTTTTGACCTCCAAGAAACACCAGGATGATCCCAGCATTGAACAATTAGCCTGTAGTTAGTCATGGGACATGAATGTCATAGAATACTGATGGTCTGGTGCCATAGTGCCAGGTTATTCAGTCCACAGGCGAATACTTTCTCTTCCCTTGTGATTATGAGCCGGGGTTTCCTGTGGTCTATAGCCCTATTTCACCAGGCATTCACCAGGCATTTGGAGCTAACTCTGTTGAAGCCATTAGAAATTCCCTTGGTGAGGCAGCTTTCAAAGGAAAAAATAGCAAATTAGCCATTGTGATGGATTTTACTCCCCTTAGAAAGCAAAAAGTGTATCAAATGTGTAGTTCCTCCTAGAATGGGATAAACAGACTTCTAAGCTATGTGACAGAGTCCCAGGTATTCCTAAATATCTGCTTGCAAATGTAAATTTCCAAGAAGAATAACAAGTTCWTTTTGGCACTCGTCCCTTTGCATTGTTATTTATTTTAATAATGGTTTCATAATTTTTCAATAATTTTGAATATCTTCTGTTAGTCTGCTTCTTTAGGTAATATTTCTATATTCCCAAAGCCCAAATATAGATTTACTTTTTCTTAAACTCTAGAAAAGCATATGACAAAAGCATATTGGTCTAAGCCTTAAAAAAAACAAACAAACCTCAAAAAACAACCAACCAACCAAAAGGAAGTCATCCAACAAAAAACCCCAAAATAAAACAAACAAAAAAACATCAACAAACAAATAAAAACTCAAAAAAAACCCAACACTTTTGTGCTTTTATTTTCTGTCACGTGGTTAATAACAACCTATTCTTTTTTCAATAATTCCAAAAGAAAATCACCTTAATGTTAAAACCAAACCCAGCTATTTCAACCAGAAATKATTTGTGTTTGAGGTGAGTGTTGGTCTATTTTTGTTCAATTKTCATGACTGTTTCTCAGCTATGAAATGTCAAACACACTTTCAGGAGGCTTTACTTAAGTTTCAGATTTGAAAAAACATGGTAAAATTAATATATTTTGTCCTTGTTGTCTAAGAGCAGCACTGTGGTATCATGAGCRTGCTGATGAGAAGATGTGGGAGGTATCTGCTCTCTTTTGTCTTGAGAAGACAAAAATGTGTGGTTGCCCAGGAGGAGTATTTAAAAAGTCTTTATCTGAAACAGTTTTCCCAGACACTTGCTCATTCTCAGTCTCATTTTTTAATTTGGGGGGGGGGTGTTTTTGGTTTTGTTTTTAATTTCCAATTCTAAATTTATTGTTTTATATGTCAGAATGCATTCTTTTAGACTTAGATTTTTTTTTAATGAATGATCACCCTCAAAGCAGGTAGATGCCCAGTTACCAATATTACATTTTTTTATATCACTTCTCAAATTTTTCAGTGAAGACTTCCTTTGTTTTGGTTTTTTTTGGATTGTGGATTAACATATTAAATCATGTCAGAYGATGAACTAGTCTCAGGTGGATCACAAGAAAAACAGCCCTAGTTATCTACTGATGAACAGCTACCTTTTTAAAACCTAACAGGGAATCAATTTCTAAAACATCTGACACACTCTCTGTAAGTTGCAGTTAATGCACATTTTAAATCAAAATGTCATGCGCAGTTAAATTGCATGTCTTTGAGAAATCAAAATATAGTGTTCCAATACAGATACAGTTCTCGAACAGAGCTGTCATGCTGTCAAAACAAAAGATTTATTTAAGGAAATCTATTTTCCAGGGAACTGTGCTGCCTGTCAGCTTTTTTGGCTCTGATTTTTTTGATATGTTGCCAAATTAACACATCAGTGTATGTCAGTCCTATCTATGGCTGCAGTCAGCTAATCGGAAATGAAGTCTGTATCACTCCTTACTTTCCGAAGATCAGATCTGTTCAAAGGAAGAAAAAATAAACTGCAAACAAGCCCAAAGTAATAGACATGCTATTCACATGTTTCTCCACTCAGAAAGATCCTTCCATGTGTATGCCTCTGTGTTGATTTATCTTTGGGAGAAGGGCTTATGCAATGCAAGGGTGGAGCCCAGGCAGATATGTGAGAAGGACAAATGTACCTGTCCAAGGGTACAGAGAAGTAAATTTGGGGAAACAGCTTAAGTTATGTTCTTTCTGAGTACAGTGGCCATTAGCAAGCTTCTCTGCATGAAGTTGGTATAACCAAGTGCTGGCTACTCATTTTGCACAGATTATGCTAATTGTCCCAGAAAAATGCCAGGCTTCATTGGAAAAGGAGAKGGAGTAAACACCTGGACTCTGCAGGCTCCTTCAGAAATGCTGTTCATTCACCCAGAGGATGCAGAGGCTTTGCCCACACAGAATCCTTGTGTTGAATGTTTCCTGTTTGTGCTGCTGTGGTAACACAGGGGAATTCTACCAGCAGCTGGAGGCGTTCAGCTCCCTGTGCAGGGAGATGGGCTCTGAGGGACAGTGGGAGGCTGGCCTGGGCTAACTTTGCAAGGAAGGGAAACAATGTTCAGGGAGAAAAGAGCAGAACAAAGTTTAAAATGGACTCAAAATATGTCTGTAGTATCTCTCAGCAAACATATCACATTTACAAAGGATCATACACACATTTACTGCCCACTGTAGTCCTGAGTCTGGGAAGGTTYCTGACTCTTGAGATTTTTTTCTTCCATCACATCTGCTAGTTTCTGTTGTACTGGATTCCCAAGGGGTAGAAACTCTACTGCATTGGCCACATAAAGCTGCTGGTAGTGAGGAGTCTACTTGTATTTCTCACCATACTGTAGTGTGACCTTGCCTATGAAAAACAATAAAAAAAACCAAAACAAAACAAGCCCCGCAAACCAATTCTGCTGTCATATTTTTGGCCCAGTTATGCTGTCAAAGTTGTAATGAGGTAACTGAGAACAACATTTTGCATGGTGTTTCCTTTCAGAGGAATGGAGTTTGGAGCACTGCAGTCTGCAGGAGACTATTCCCTGCTGCTCATTTAAAAGGAGCAAGGTGTCAAATCCATGTCAGATTTTCTGACCTGGGGCTTGACCCAGCTGAGACMTTTAAGACTAAAATCCCAACAAAGCTGGTACTGATTAAGTTCAAGAGCTTATTTGCTCTTCAGTTTACCAAGATCTTGAAGCTGTGTGCCTGTGCATATCCTGAGATGTCCCAATCTTAGTGGAGTTGAGTGAGTAATTCAAGGGTCACTTTGYGCATATCCCTAACTAAGTCTATTGTAGGGACAATTGGTCCCACAAGTGTACTCTAAACATACTCAGCTTTCAGGGGCATATTTCTCACCTTTTTATGTGCAGTGACTCTTGCTTTTTGCTGCCAAAATGCAAAATTCTTCCTCTCTGCCCAAGCACTACCCAGTAGATGGAGTGTGTACTTTAGAGGGCTTGGAGATTTTCATTCTCTGTCTGAATAGGGAATGTTCARATCTTTTCAGTCTCTTGAGAGAAAGCCATGCCAGCAGCAGAGAGGTGACTCTGGCTACAGGCAGTCCCACTTCAGCCATGCCACCAGCCCAGTGCTTGGTTCCTCACTCCAAGCAGAGCTGGACAGGCCTGAGTTTTAGTTTCCCTGCTGGGTCTTCTTTTTCTTGTCATTCCCATTCAACCTCTGGTGGTTAAAACACAGAAAAACAGGCACRGACAAGGGCCAGAAACCTGGATGCCCTCATGCCAGGAGAGTGCCCTGAGAATGAGGAAACATGACTTGGTTGCCTGGAGTGCTCTTTCCCTTTATGGATTGAATCGTTTCCCGCACAGTTGCAGAGGGAGGATGAGGAGCAATTCCCTGCAGCCCACTCACACTGACCTACTTTAGAGCTGCCAGTGCCATAAGCCTGGGGGGAGGAGGGTGGACAGGCACTGAAGTCCCCTTCCCATGCACACTGTGCAGCCAAAATGGGAGCCAAATTTAGGATGTCCAGTTCCCTGGTCACTGCTATAGCAGCAGAGCCTTCTGTGATTGTGTGGCAGCTGTGGCAAAGGGATGTTAAAAAGTGTGAGGGCTGCACAGCTCTCTGGAGGGAAGGAGAAAAAAAGAAAATGGAAAATAAATAAAGGAGATGGCGGGGGAAATCCCACTAGGTTGTATATTGGCAGGGATCCAGGCTGCAGATCCCAGCCAAATGCAAGTGTCTCCTTGCAGGTCTGCCAGGTGGGTTTTAAGGTTTCTCTCCCCACCCAGCCAGGTTTATTGGCTAGGTCCAAGCAGGGACATGCTAAGCTGCTTGGGGTTGTTATTACAAGCACCTAACACTCTTTGTGCACTTTATAGATCCATTGCTCAGGATTCAGACTCTGCTCAAAGGCCTGAGATCTTAAATACAGGGGTATTACACCAACTTAACGCTGAGTCACCTAAGCCTTTTATTGAATCTGGCCCCAGTGCATTTTTCAGGCTTATTTGCAGAGCAGCAGGTATTATTACCAGCAGTAACTGGGTTAATAACAGGGCCTCCAAGAGAGAAAGCAATTTGTAACACCTGTGATGCTTTGACTGAAACATGTTCATTAGCCCTGTTCCCAGTTATGTAATAGGGAGCGCAATATCAAAAAAATACTTCTCTTTGCTGAAATCTCTATGGTACAGGGGCATTGTATCCTGTTTGCTTGGGCTTACAAGGTTACAATTGCCTAGGTCGTAATCAGTGAATGCCCATATGTGAGTTTTGGTAACTGGGCATAGGT
>NW_026623627.1:234243-247850 GCF_030028575.1 Malurus melanocephalus
CCAAAACAAAATCAAAAAAACCCAGACAAAAAGACATTTATCTTCACTGTGGACAGACAGTTGTTGAACACTTAAAGTCTGACAGATGTGGTTTTCTGGCAAGTGGGTGAGAAAAAAACAGTGTCTTGAATCATGTTTGGGGGGAAGGGTGAGGCTTTTCTTCTTCGATTTCAGAGAAAAAGATTTGAAAAGTTTCGAAGTTGTTCTTAGCAGCTCTACATGCAACATATGGTCCTTCCCGAGCTTTTGACCATTCCCAATGTGGGACTCTGCCAAATGAAAGTTAAACAAAAGCTACCCTTACAAAAATATTTAGGAAGCCCTGTTTTAGAAGTGAGTGCACATGTTGGCTGTGACTCAGAGCACMCCCACACACTGGGTAGACAGATTAGCATCTAAACCGCTAGGCAAGCTCCAATTCTTGCTCAGAAGGTCAAAAAAGCCTGGGAAATGTCCATTGCTCCCTTTCTCCTCAGCACAATCATTTTTTTCCAGATTACAAATTCATTTTGGATGGCACTGCATCAGTGAAGTCAACTGATTTATTGTCATAAACATTTGTGCTCCAAGTTGGGAACCAATTTTGTAATTTCTGGACAAAAGAATAAAGTGGAAATTAAAAAGGGAAAGGAAAAAGAAAAGGAAAAAATAAAACCATAACCAAAAGGCCCAATACTCCAAAATTCGAGCCATTTCCTTTAGATTGGTTTTTTTTTTTAACATTTGTTTTTGCTGGACAGAAACTAATGGGATTCATAAAATATTTGCTAGGGAGGCACATATAAATGGAAGAGAGATGAAATCCAGAACTATCCTTGATAATGTGTTTTGTCCAGAACTGGAAAAGGYCAAATCTGATGTAGTTTGTTTTAATTTTTTTTTCTTTTAATTTGCTGTCATATTATGAAATCACAAYGAGGAGAGGAAAAAAGGGCTCTCAATCTAAGATTTCCATGCTGATGCATGTTTTATGGGTTGTGGCTAAAAGGTTTTTTATATAGCACTAGAAGTTTGTGGGTTGTCCTGAAAACCAAGATTTAGTCTGTTCTAGAAACCTCAGACATTCATGCAACCTAAAACATGAATAAGAGCATTTGTGAAATCAAAGTAAAGCTAATAAAACTCAGAGSTTCTCTAGAAGACAAAAATATGTAAACAAGTGAGAGGTACAAGTAAAGCCAGAACTAAAAAATCTTTASAGATTTCCAGCCGTGGTATCATATCACAACCTGATTGCAAAGGGAAGCTGGCTAGTTAGGTATTTCTTGTGACATCAGGCATTTTAAGACAGCTCCAGGCTTTTTGTCTGTGCTTCATTCTGTACTTTTACTGTTGTGGCTGAGATAATGAGGAGGCAAACAATATATGGTGGGTATGGAATGCAAGAGCAGTCTGAGTGAAAAAAAAAAACCAAACAGTTTTTCCTTTTCTTTTTAATGATGATTGAGAAAAAGGGTCAAAAAAGCACAGTGATGTGAGTTTCAGTAATATAGAAACAGCCTGGGGCTTTATTCATTATTGCATCTTGCCATGGAGGAAATACAACAGATCTATAAGAGGTATGGCCATTATTAATATTTCAGCCATACAGGCAAAGCAGAGATTAGTTAAATCTTTATTAATAGTTAATCCCTTGCAAAACCATGGGCGGAAACACTAACTCACCTTGATGGCTTGTGGTTTGGACTYCTTTTCCCCCAGTGTGGTTTTCACTGAGCTGCCGGTTGTTCCCTGTGATTCAGAGCAAAAGGCCTTATGATTCCCACAGAGAATCCTCTCCCAACGTTAAAACCAGTAGAAATGAGAAAGAGGAAAAATAAATGGTGTGAATGAAAAGGCTTTTTTATTTTCATTCCTCCTACTTGTGCTGTGTCAGAGGTAGCCCAAGAACTCAGACAGACATCTACAGAAGTGTCTAGAAACAGTGCTCAGTAAAACCTGCTTTTCTTCTGCTTTTGCACTGCCATTTCAACAAGTTAGATCTTGTTCCCTTTTCCAGGGCAACCATCATGTGTTCAGCACTGAGGGTGCTCTTGCCAAAACATTTTTCTTATCAGAATGATTCTTTTGCAAGATGAAATATCAAAGACTTTGTATGATTAATCTTTTGAACTTTGCCTGTTAATAAACACAGGATTCTCTCAGGCCTCAGAAATGTTTTCCAGTAACTCTTTTCCTTCAAGTGGAAATTTTGAAGTTTATCAGAACTATTTGGGACACTATTTTAATTTTTCTTCTTCATTAAAAAAAAAAAAAAAAAAAAAAAAAAGAAAACACCCACTTTTCATTAAGAAAATTTTTCATGCTAATTCAATTTTACTTCACTTATTAAATTAAAGAGGGGATGTCTTTTCCTCCCATCATAGTGCTGCAGGAAGGAGTTAGTCAACCATCCTACAAGCAGTTCATGCTCAGAGAAAGCAATACTGGGCAATTTTGCTAGGTTTCACTAAAGAGAAATTATCCAGGGGGTAAAAAATCACATTTCTGTGATTCTAGGAAGGTGTGTCCTTATCCATGGAGWTCACTCTCAGGAGCAGTGAAGGACCATTGCTTCTGCGGAGCTGTGGCACTCCCMAGGCATGCAGTGTGACAGCCACCATGGTAATGACACAGGATGGGCTGGCAGCACCYGTGTCCCTCTTGTTTTGTAGCTCTCTGAGATGACTTGGCCAATAGGAAGCCAATAGGAAGCAGTTGGGTGTTAAATCTGTTTTAATAGCTAGTAGTCATGGCTTCTGTGACAAAAGTGCCTATGGAAACTGTGGTGGTTGTGCTCTGCTATTTTGGATTTTGCCTGTGGCATTTGTTTGCACGTTGTGAGAGRGCTCAGGCAAGTTGTTTTCCTTCCACATCTCAACATCAGTTTTCTGCTTTTCCTTGCTGCTTCCTTGTTCAGCTTTTCCTTCCTTTGCAATACCAACTTCCCCTCACTGATGAGCAGAGAGGGCTCTGCTCCTGGCCATGGTAGAAGACCTTGGATGAGGAGTGATGGCAGCTGTGGTGTTATCTGCCCTTCCCCCAGGGAAGCCAGAAGAGTGGAATGTTCTATTGGGTTTGCATGGTGAAGCTTTGGTAGCTGGAGAGGGGGCTACAGGCGTGGCTTCTGTGAGAAGTTGCTAGAAATGTCCCCCATGTTTGATGGAGCTAGGGACAGCTGGCTCCAAARGGGAATGCTGCTGGCCAAGGCTGAGCCAATCAGTAGCGGTGGCAGCACTTCTGGGATAACATATTTAGGAAGGGGTAAAATTTACTGCACAAAAGTGACTGCAGCCAGAGAGAGCAGTGAGAATGTGAGAGGAACAGCCCTGCAGACCCCAAGGTCAGTGCAGAGGAAGGGCAGGAGGCGCTCCAGGCACCGGAGCAGGGATTGCCCTGCAGCCCATGGTGCAGACCATGGTGAGGCTGCTGTGCCCCTGCAGCACAGGGAGGAACACACTGGAGCAGGGATCCACCTGAAACACACGGAGAACCCCACACCAGAGCGGGGGCGTGTACCTGAATGACCCCAAAGGAAGCCCATATTGGAGCAGGCACCTTGCAGGACCTTGGCCCCATGGAGAGTGGAGTCTACATGGGAGCGGGTTTGCTGCCAGGGTTTGTGACCTGTGGTGGACCCACCCTGGAGCAGCCTGTTCCTGAAGGACTGCATCTTGTGGGAGGGACTCACTGGCTTTAATGGGCACTTGGTTTCCAGTCTGGGTCAACCTTCCACAGACACCTTTTACCTCCTAAATCCTCCTGGTGGGGAACTGTGCCAGGCCTTCCCATGGCCTGTGGGTTCAGCTGAAGGCTGCAAGGGCTCGAACCAAAGCTGTGTGGAAACACAATCTTTGTTRTCTGGTGAAGCTCAGGTAACACTTTCCATCACTCCTGCAGCTTTACTTGCACCACCTTGCTGGTGTGAGTCCCTCCAACTCTCCCTGAAGASCCCCACTGGTATTGTGGTATTTGTAGCTAAAGTGCTCTGGCCAACGCAGGGCAAAGATGAGCAGGTTCCTCCTGAATTGATTTCTTGAATGACTTTCTACAGCTTGAGCTCAGCTGCCCCACAGCACACAGAGAATTGCTCTTCGGGAGCAAGGTGAGGCCACCATATCTGTTCCCTTGGCCAGACCAGACCTGAGGGAAAACTTGCAGAGAGCTGTCCAGTTTCTGTACCACAGACATGTCAGGAAAGAGAGGGGGAGAATGCACAGGCTCCCGGTGGCAGAGCAGATGACTGTTTCCAGTTTCCAGATGGACTATTAATTGAACACCACTGGCATTTGCTTTGCTGCTGTTCGGGGGGTTTTTTCTGCTGTGCAAAGGCTTAGCAGCAGCAGCAACTGCCAGACAGCAATCATCTATCCCTGCTCTAGTTGGCAATATATAACATATATGTGTAAAGTAAAATATTATTTTTCATTTCTACAAAAAGAGAGAATTAGGTGTGGTATAGAAATAGAATAAAAAAACAGAAAATAAGCATTTTAGCAATTTGAAGTGTACTCCTATTAATATTGGTGTATGCCATTTTCTTAATTGTATTTGATATTGTCAAGCTGGAAGTGTTTGGGCTCTTTTGATCAATAACTTTTATTGTTATTGTGGTATTATTGTTTGAATTTTTAATGAGGCCAATGAAACAGTATTCATCAGTTTAATTTCTCTGAAGCATTTTTTTCAGCTCTAGGATATTAACAAGAATTATATAAAAGAAATATCTGAGACATGAAAAAGTGTATATTAACAGTAATTGGGTTCATGCTTGTTATCTTTACAGCCCCATAGGTACATGTGGTTCTTTGCAGGAAAATATAATGGCATTCCTGTGCTTTTTGTTTTTTACTAGGCAATAATCTCTCAGCTGACTCATTCTGCCAACCTCATTTTATATCCTTAGATAATCTAATATTGCAAAAATTGAAAGATGCACCAGACAGGTTACTGTGGATGAGTAAGCAAAAACAGCAAGAACCTCCTGCTGCCAGTGCAAAGCAGGGCTGTATTTTAATCTCAGGCTCATAATTTGGTATTTTCATCCCACATATTTTTAAAATATGTCCACCAAGCACTCTAGCAGATTAAATCTTGCTTAGCCAAGGGAGGAAAACAGATCTGCAAGACATTGTTTGAATCAAGTACACCCCTATATCCGCTGAGAGCATGTCAGCGCTGTAACAAAACTCTTGCAAATTCTTCCTGCTGCCCCCATAGCCATAGTTCTGTCCTAAACTGGGATGCAGGTGTTTCCAAAACATGAGCATTGATTCCTAACAGAGTGATAAGGAACAGAAAGAAAGCTAAAAACTGACAGCAGAGTGTGTTTACTTGGCAAGTTCTGTGTGCTTGAGGAAAAGACAGCTACCAAACTGGACTTGATACACCAGCTCATTCCCTTCATAGACCAGCTTCCTCCCCCCTGAAAGGGTGAAATGTTTGCACCATTTCTTGCTTCTCTGCACGGAATGTATCTGCTGTGTTCTGTGCCAGATGAAATGAGTTAAACAGAAATCTGATTCATGGGACTGGAATCTTGAGAGGAGAAGCTTCCTGGCAGAGGACTCCTCTCTGGTCTGGTTGGTACTGATGATTCTTCTAGAAAGAAATACTTAATAAATAACAAACTACAGAATAAAAAGATATATAGGTGTAGGAGGTGTTACCATCACCCTCAGGGCACAGTGGCAGCACAGCATGCCTGTGTTAATTGAAACAGGCCAATTCCTAGCCCTGCAGTCCWTGTGACTCTGAGCACATGGAAAATTTGCCTCTATAAGGGCATGGCAAATTCCTTTCTTCACTTCTCGTGCCACTGGAAGATGTGTCTACTGTGTCCAAGATGGGTGTAGTGATTTTCCTGAATCTGAGCCACAAGACATCTGCTGGAGGACTAAAGGGAGGAGAATTTCTGCGAGTAGTTGGTGGAGGTGGCTGATAACAGCTTCTGCAGGGCTGTGGGATCTGCTGGGGGAGGGCTGGCAGMTGGGACCCAGCCCAGCTCAGCGACACCACCTTCCAAACAGCCCGTGCTGCCTTCCTTCCTCCCCTTTCCAGGCTCTCATCCCTACACCTGCTGCCCACCATGGGCTCTCCCCAACCCCAGTCCTCATGAGCTTCTTTGTTGTGTTCAACACTCAYAGGCCATGTGTCCTGAATGGGTATAGGACATGTTGAGGAATCACATTTTTTTTTGTATAATCTGCTGTCAGTCAGGGGCTGTAAAATGCACTGAGTTCCACAGRTGTTTTGATGTCATTAGCCCAGCAAGACAAAAGGCTCATGTTTTAAAAACAAACAACAGGCGATTGGCTGTACAGTGGTARCAAATTGGAAATGACTTCTAAAAGATAGTCCATCATGTCTGAAAAGTACCTGAGAAAGAAGGGGAAAGAGCAGATAAAGCAAACAGGACAAGTGAAAGATACTACTTTCATTTTCTGGTAGCATGCCAATTTACAATTGGTGGATATTAGGGAGGTGAAAGGTGTGAATTACAATGACAAAAGAGTCATTAGGCCAATTTTCAACAAATATCTTCAAACTTTGCCTTGTTTCTGATGTAATATAATCTCATTTTAGATCTGCATTTATGTTAAAAGGAGTGAATTAACCCTCTTGGTAATTGCAGACCAGTTTATCCTGCTTTTGCTTACTATGAGGGAATACTGTCATAGAGTAGTTGCTACAGAACACATGGTCTCTTGGCTCTCTACTGACCCCCTAATCCCACTGATCAGCAAACCCAGGCAGCAAACCTGGGTGAGAACTACTTATGGTGGAGAGCTTTGTTTTGAAGAGAAAACAGTGAGGTGGGAATAACCAGCTGCTCCAAAAAAAGAAAGACTTTTCCTTTATCAATGATTCAAGGACTGTTTTTCCAACTTTTATCCCTTTTAAAATGGCTTTGGGCTTTACACCATGCTTGTGTGTACCTCAGGCAAGCTTGTACCTCAGGCTTGCAGTGTAACCTACGTAATTTTTTAATCTCCATTTTCTGAAAGCATGATCTTTATTCTTCCTCTGTTTTGGGCTTTATGATCCTACTGGGATCCCAGTATGGCCATACCCTCCTTGACGAGYTCACGGCAAAGCCCAACTTGGAACTTTAAGGCCACTTGTGTGGAAGATATGTAAGTGATTAACCAATAAGAGTTAATTGAAGGGTTTTTTAAAATTATGACATATTGTTCTATTGACAGTCATAATACATTATAGAAAATAATTAAATAGGTCCACTATTCTCTCTCTGAATATTTCCTTGAAAGCACATGTTTGTTCTTTTCAACTTAGATCTCCATCACTGTCTGGGAGCAATGTTCTGTTTGATGGGGAGGCTTTTTCTTCTCTTTCAGTGTCCACCTTTTTGCCCTTTAAATGTCTCCATAATTCTCACAGATCATTCAGTCTCAGTGGATTTCTAGATCCAATAACAAGAGTTTGGAAATGGGAAGAAAACATMCTTTTAGGCCATTCACAGCTGAAGCAATTCTTTAATATTTGTCTTCCCAACTGTTTCTTCAGAGCCTTATCCTTGTTTCTATTTTGCTGTTTCTTGTTTCTTTAAAACTTTGGGATACATCCTATGTGTTCAGCCAGAAGACCAACACAGACAACCTCAACTCCCAACATGGTAATAAGCTGATTTGTAAGTGGTGGGACCATAATGAGAAATTCTGGTGCAGATTTTCCCATGTTTAACAAGATTAATATTTGTTTTTCTACTCCWAATGGTCTATTAATAGTCTTTTTTCCCCAGCTTTGCTCACAAGCCTACTTTGCTGAGACTGTAAGAAATGCAGAACATTCTGACAGATTTCATCAAAACTAGATTCAAAACCTTTTGGGGGTGTGGGAAGAGAGAAGGAGGACAGGCAAGCAGAGGCACACACTGCGAGCATGATAATGTAATCCTTATTTCCTTAGGACATCAGACCAAAGTGTATCACAAATTTCCTTCTCCTCTACAAAATTCCAAAATAAAAATTCAGTGAATCTGAATAAAATGTCAAAATTTGAGTTTGTTGAATGAAAACTGAATTGCAGTGAGTTTTAAAAAGTGTGGGTTTTTCAATTTTTTCACATAATTTCAAACCTCTCAACTAATTTCTTATTCACTGGCCAAGATTCAAAAAAAGTACTTAAATGGAAAGCAGGGAAATACAAATTTTTGTCTTATGTAAGTAACAGGATCAACTCATCATTTGGCAAAGACCACAGCTATTCTGTTCATCCATATTTCCAATGCAAAACGATTCTGAGTGTTACTCTTTCTAACCAATGATGCAATTCTGCTATTAGAATGGAAAGCTACACAGCTTTCCCAATAGACAGAAGTTTGGGAATGTTTTTCTTCCTTCTTTGTATTTTTGGACTTTGGTTAAAGCTGATGAAWTGATACTTTTCCTTTTTATTGGGAATCCAAAGATTCTGAGTGAGGAAAAATAGAGAAAAAGAAGTTCTAAATGTTCTACAGTGGCAGAACAAAAAAAACCAAAAAAACCAACCAACCTAACCAACCAAACAAAAAGTTGTGTAAACAGTTAAAATCTTTCATTTAGGAATAAAATTGAGCTTGAAAATTCACTTTCCACTGCTGCCACACGGCTTTCAAGACCCAGTGAGAGGAGGGACCGGTTGTGAGATACATCTKGAAACCTCTGGTTCAATCAAGTGGGATTTGAGGCTTTCCAGCTCTGTATTGCAGAGTCTAAAGCTAAGGTTTAGTGAAGGTAAAACCTCAGCATTACCAGATCCTTGTTTCTGTGGCAGGAACTTTAGGAATCTTTTTTTTTTTTTTTTTAACTCCATGTGGCAAGGCTGTGCAGGAATATGACTGAAAAACCCACAAGTAATATGAACATTATAAGATGTGGGAGCACCAGAGCCCACCGAGTATCTTTTCAGGAGATCTTGTGTCCTTGGAAGCTTTGGGTGATTTATTTCTTTACGATTTACATTTTGGAGTGCCATTTTAGTTCTCAGAAGTGGAATTTTCCAGTAAAAATATTTTGTTGTAAAATCCCATGACCCTGATTTCTGCTGYCTTTTATTAGACAGGTTCATTCTGATACCGAGGACTTTAGGAACAAGGAGGTTGTAAATGTGGTGGATTTGGAGAAGGCAGAGGATTTACTACTTAGACTTCTTGAGGTCACACTATAATGGGTGCTGTCCTGCAGAGTGCAATGACTACATCTTGTGTATTATACAGGTTTAGCCACATTTTTGTGAGCTATTATTAATGCTRAGTTGCAGCATACGCCTTTGGAAGCAGTACAGTCAACGCATACCTGCTTACAGCRAGAAACAAAAAAGCCTCAAATTTCCTCTTGGCTGGCTCCTTCCTCCTCCACCCAGCTCAGTCCGTGCCATTCAAAAACAGAAGTTGACATCAAGTCATTTTCTATTGTTGGAAAAACAGTCATAAGAAAACCCACATCCCTTGTAGTAAAGGCATTGGAAGGTTGTGGAACAGGTAGATTTGGGTACTGCTTCTTTTTAGATTGTTTGCAAATGTGTCATCTCCATTTTTTGCCCTCACCTACTATTATTTTAGCAGTGGTGGCAGGAATGGGCACCTTAGTTGCTTTCTAAGGCCTCCTCCCACTCAGGTGGAAGTTTGGTTGGATTTTCCAGCCTGGATTTATGCCCTATGGACATGAGTTCAGAGRCACTTTACCCACTCTCACAGCTTTAGCTGGTTTGTTGCTGAGGTGTAAGTTATCGGTGTTCCTTTTGCATGGCTGCACAAAGATGGATTAGCTACTGCACCAAAACACCCAGCCGAGATGATCAGACTTGTTATTAAATGCAGAAATCAAGCTTAAAATCAGAAGCAGAGAACAGGATAGCAGAGACTGGCAGGTTAGCAACGAGAATGTCTGGTGAACTCGGATTTGGCTCATTTTATTATCAGGCAAAGCCAGATGGGTTTTGAAATATCCATAGAATAGGCAGATGTCAAACTGCAGTTCTCTTCTGCACAGAAACTTTGATGGCTCAGGCACTCTGCCAGGATTTATCAGTACACCTCCAGTTATTTCAGTGATGATTTGATACTTCACAATAACTAAGGGGTTTTTGCCTAAGGTATGTTTCATCTCACTGTCTTAATTGTGCAGATAGAAAAGATTATTTTTCAGGAAGTTCTTATAGCCCAAAGTCTAATTTCTGCTTTACTCTGGTATAACCAAGAAGAAAAAAAAGTCAGGTTTCCTATTTTAGATGCTTGTGTGTTAACAGCTCTTTCTCTATTTCTGTATTAGAGTTATGCTGATTTCCAGCTTCATTAATTAATTGGTGCCATGAGTGATGCATCTGTAAAAGATTAATTTTCTAATACWCCCTTTGGAAATGGGCAGTATTTGGAAATAGGTTCTTCTTAAACTAGCAGGTATTTAAATCCACCTTCCTGTCTGARACAGATTCACTTTGGGAACAAACCTGGCGTAATTAAAAAATTATTTTTGGATTTTTTTATTTATTCACAATTTTTTAATATGCTTGAAACTCATCAGGATGCAAGACTTCATTTATTAGCACATCCTTGAGCAGGAGCAATAGCAGTWAGATTCACTTCATTAAAGACAAATGTAATCCTTACAGTAATCGACCTACTGTGCACAGTGAAGCACTTCATTAACCACTTTTAATTTGAGGCAGAAACCCACAAAAGTAAAAAAAATTTAAAAAAAACCAAAAAAACAAACCCAAAAAAACCAAACAAAAACCTAACCTCAAAGTGAAGGTTACTAACTTTCTTTTGTCCTTTCTTTCCCAGTGGCTTTGCCGCTAGGTTTTCTTTACACATATCATACAAGGTGAAGCACTGGCTTCAATACAATTTTCATGGATTATGTTAGCTGTACATCCAGTCTTAGCTGTGGCTTTACCTTTGGGACAATTGATAATGTTGTGATTGTCACTGAATTAGTGCTGGATTCATKGTGTAAATAAATACATCTCTTTTTAAAAGAAATAGTAGCTGTTGTCTTAAGGCTACCCTACTCTTTCACATCAGCTCATCCTGTGGATCAAGGCATATAGGAAAGGTAAAAGCTGAATGTGTGTTCTGCCCCTCCCTTCCCTCTTTGCTTGGCATAATGATGGAGGTTTCAGACTATCATTCCCTGGAGAGCACTTCATACCCTTTCCCACATGTTGCTTCCAGCACCAGGGCCCTGGCTGGTGCAGAGYCAGGAGGAGGAAACTACAGGTTTCCTTGGTGCTTGTTCCTGCAAAGGTTTATACCTTTATAAATGGCCTTTTTCTTCCAGGACAACATCTGGTAGAGGGCTAAATATCAGTTTCCTGCTGCTTGCGCCATCACTTTGTATTTTCCAGTTGAATTGGAGATGGAAAAGCCACAGGATTAAAATATCTCCATACAACACCTAAATCTTCAATCTCCTCCAAACAGATTCTTCAAATCAACATAGATTCTAGCAACAAGTGTAAACCTTCAGGAGACCCACCCAAGCCTGAAGAGAATATGGCCATAATACAGAGGATTGGGCAAGTCCACACTAAGCCATGGTTTCCAGTCACCACCAGGAGTGCCCACAAGCCTGTGTATGACGGAGCAGCCCAGCACTCAGCAATGCTCTGCCTTTCCCTAGTGCAAGTATTTCCAGTGGACAGGTTACAGATCAGACAGGCATTTCTCCAGTGAGCAGCCTCCCTGGAATGATATTTCACAGAATCTCAGAATGGCTCAGGTTGGGAGGAACCACAGGGGGTTGCACTTACTCTCATCAGATCATACATTGGGGTGAGGAGATAAAAGGTCCTGTCTTTTTCTCMCACAACATAAGCAGACAGCATTGCAATCTTAAGAGTTTGGGAAACCCAGTGTATGATGTTCTTGTGGAGTTCCCTTTCAGCTAAGCACAAAAACTTTGAGGTCCAGGAAAGCTCTAAGAGAAAGGAAGAGGTAAAGGACAGAATGTTGTGATRGCATCTTCCTTCAAGCATGCAGTCCCTAAAGGGCCATGACATTTACATTCCTGTTTCCTTCTAAGCTTAACAGCCTCCACGACTGGAGATCCCTGTGACTCACAAGATTGATCTATCCCAAGAAGCACTGGACATTCATCACTTTCTGCAGCTCTGCTTTGGATAGTGTGACTATTAGTCTTCCAGTTTCACAAATAGTTGTATATAGATGATGAGATTTATATGGGTGTATCGATGTTATACATGTGAGCAGGCCAGTTCACTGCCCAGTCGCCAGTCCCAACCCTGTGGGAAGACAGGGATCACCATGGAGACACAGCCATCACAGCAGCAGTTAACACTGGATTTTGGCATGGCTGTGGCCAACAAGGRTCCCAGCATGCTGCTGGTTGATAGGGATAACTGGGAGTAGAGGAAGGTTGCTTGGTTTTATCTTTGGAGATCGCAGTTATTCAGATGCTGGCACTCATTTCCCAGGTCATCTGCAGCGTGACTCTCTAGATGACATCATAGATAAAAACGTCACAGCTCTGGGCAACCAGAATCAGAATGGAATGATACACTTTCTTCTTGTGATAGTCTTTCCTATGTTATTTTTTTCCATATAATAATGCACTAAAACTCATTAGGTTTTTTAAAAGACTGGAATGTTTATTTCTTTCCTGCAGTKGGCATTAGTTAATGAAGTGCTAGYAAATGCTAACTGAATTCCCAAAGATCTATTCTTTCCTTTTTCTAATTAAGATTTAMGGCAGCCAAATACATGTGGGGAAAATATTCCTATATTGGAAATAAACAGGAGATTCCGAATCAAATAAATGTTAATTTCAAAACTATTAGTTGCTAAAAATAGGAGTAATTACTATTACCTCAGAATAAACTGGAAGTGCAAAAATCGATCTTGAGTCTAAAATCTAGAAGGCAGTGGGGTAGCAACTTTCAAACTACTCGTTAAAGAGTGTTTAAACCTCACATCAAACTGATGCAACACACCTTAGTTGAAAATTTGTGCATGTATTTACCATATTCTAATTCATTATCTTAAGAAAATGTGAAAATAAAACTAGAAAACATCAGTAAGTGTTATGTGATCAAGCCTGTTGATATRCTTTGCAGATCCAGCTGTGTTTCCTTAAATGTCACAAAAGAATATTGATCCTACCTGGCTGTGATGATTTTAATGCTCAGTGATGAAGAGGAACTACTTCTTTATCCAGTGTCAAAGAGGAAAAAAGCTATGAAAGAAAATGTGTGGTGTGGACTCCCTTATTTTGCTGTAGTTAGATCTATGTAGTCCCTTTGCACTTCTAACATCAGGAAGAAATTTCCTCTTACCGTCAGTGAATAAATTGATTGAACCCTAAGTCCCCTAAGTCCAGCAAATCCTTATGCACATYGACAGCTTCATCAAAATAGTTATCACAGTTGGAAATGCCAAGGAGATGTTCAAGGCATGAGTTGGCAGCTGGAGAAAGCTAGGAATCCAGCTCTTAGCTAGAAAAATGACAGCCATGGACACTAGCTATAGGTGTGTAGGACAGCTCAAGACTTCACCAGAAGGAAGTCATAAGCATTTATAACTTGCAGGTCTTAAAGTTTCTGCTCTCAGCTTAAACAGGAACTGATGTGTGCTTGTTTTTTGGGTTTATTTGTTGTTTTTGTTTTTG
>NW_026623627.1:247905-249958 GCF_030028575.1 Malurus melanocephalus
TCTGAACTCCCTCAGAGTTGCAGGGGAGGTAAATCCTCAGAACTACCAGCAAAGTAGACGGAATGACAGCTGGCCTTGCAATCTCAGTGCAAGTGGCACTGTGTGGCGCTGTCCAAACACAGGTGATCCACATGTGACTGTGAGCTGCTCTTTCCTTAGACTCCACATGTGTACAATCAGTAGTGAGACAGAGACAGGATTATTGTGTGTATAACCTCCTGTTATGATCTTATGTTTGCAAAAATTGCTATCATTGCGGGATTCCTGGGAGTGGAGAGGGTCACTATGACACAAGGTGACCCAGGTCTGATCTCTGGGTTACAGTACTGAACAATTTAGACAAGATTACCACAGTAGCTTGAAAACTAAAGCTAAGATTTTACAGCTTTCTGGAGAATCCCACCAAATTCCACCTGCACAAAGGTACTGCCTGTGACAGAAACTATAGTAGCATAGCTCATGTCCAAAGGGAGGTGAAATCCTCTTTGTGATAAGCTTGTGTGTGCAGTTATGGGTGTATCTGTAATTACAGACAACGAAAAAAAGCGTGGCTTGCTCAATAGCACACCTCCTCCCATCGTGACAGACACAGACAGGAACATGCCACATGATGGTCACACTCTTATTCYTCCTCTTTCTTTCAGAGCTATTGGCTCCCCTCTCTGATGTTAACTCATCTCCTCTGTTCAGTCTCAGTTCTGGGCTCTCTTGGCTGCTGAACAGCCAAGCATCTCCGGCAGCCACCATGTCTCACAAGCCCTCGTCTTAATTTACATTGCTTCTTCTCTGGATAAAATATAATTTGATCTACATTGTAATGCTCAAACACTTATAAAAGTGTATCATCATAACTAAGATAAGTAGCAAAAGAGAAGGGGAGTGTTTAGGAGCCTCCTTGAGAAATGGCAAACTCCTTTCTGAAAAAAAAAAAAAAAAGAGGCAAAACTCTTGAAAATAACATCGACAAAGAATTGTGCAGTGGGAGGGTTGCAAGATACATCAGATAGAGATTTAGGAGAGAGGAAAAATTGAGTTAGGGAGTGAGATCCTTAGATAGGGCATTTGTATTTTGTGTTTAACTATTTTGGATATTACTGCACATGATTTCAGTGTCAACACACCAGAAACCTCAGGAGCATCAGCAACCACAAACTCTCAGCTCAGTTTACCAGGGCTWACACAGCTGGGAATTCCACTGTTTTCTTTACAGCTAATGCCACATCATTCAAAACAAAAACGAAAAACCACCCAAATCAAAACCCTTCCTTTCCAGAAGTTGTAAATTGTTATTACCATGCTGCAACCTAGTGTAAACAGGTTCCTGRCCCATGACTAAGGCTGGTCGGCTGCCCTGCAATGCAAACAGCAGCAGGGATCTTTTCCAAAGGCGTTGTTGGATGCAGAAAAGGCTCTGCTTGCTTAGAATTCCAGGCTTCCAGTTTACAGCTGCTTGTTTGATTGAGTGCTTCAAGTCTCAATGCTTCTCAGAAATGCTTCTCAGGCATTTCTACAGAGAGCTTGAGGGCTGCAGATCTGGAGCTTTATAGAAACTGCTTTGCTCAGGAAAGAGGAAGCTGAAGGATTACCGGGGATACCCAGGTCCGGGTTCACGTAAAGGGCACACCTCCAGCACACGAAGGAGTGCGTTCCCCAGGAGGTGCAATCCTGTGTAAGAAMCACCCAAGGTGAACAGAGCAGCACAGGCAGGACCGACACTTTCTGGAGCGATGGCATTTTTCCTCCCTKGTCCCTGCACCCCGCCCCGCTGCCGGCGGAGGAAGCGCAGACGAGCCGCGGGCACCAGAGGGCGGCACAGGACTTGWGCAGGAGCGCATCAGCGCCTTCCTCCAAAAAAAAAGGGCTTTTTCCCCCTTTACACAGTCTTACACTGTTATCCTCATGAAGTAATTCTTTCAGGTTAAAAGCTGATTTTATGTTTATGTCATTCTCTCTTCCCTTTTTAGAGGGAGAAAAAGGAAACAAATCTCACAGCAGCATTTCCATAACCTTATGAACTCTCAGAAGTGCTAGGACTCTGAGGTGGTTTGTTTTT
>NW_026623627.1:250063-264748 GCF_030028575.1 Malurus melanocephalus
TGTGGGGTGTTTTTTCCCCCAGCTGTTTTTGAATTATCATTTTAATTTAAATTTGTAACTTTCTTTTAGTAACTTGAGGCAACTTTCGCAGGCTTTGCTGTTGTGGTCTGACTGATTTTGGCTCTCTGATTTGTGAAGACTTTTATTAGCTGTGGATAGTCAGGGTATTTGGTGTTGCAGAYACACACACTTCTGAAGGCAGTTTAAGTGTGAAGGGTTTATGAGAATTACACTTCCTGCAGGTTTGTCACCAGAGTTGCTCCTGATTCATCCGTGAGTTACCCACCTGCAAAGCAGCACTCCTCTCACAACCAGCATATTCTTGTACAAAATTACTCACAGATATCTGTCTACTGTCGTTCACACCCTCTCTTCACTCCAAGTGTTGACTTCACTCAACAGATATTTCCTTTTGCATCCAAAGTGATATTRTGCTATTCCTTACTGGTAGTGCTAGAAAGTGAGCAGGGCTGAGCAGTTTTGTGCTGTCCTTGTCAATCAGCAAGCACTGAAAATGACCTGTTAAAATCCCTACAGTGCAGGCAGAAACGGAAACGATGTATTTTCTGTTTTGAAAGATGCAACAGACATTGCTGGTATATGCTACAGAGATTCCATGAGCAAGCACAGCATGTTTGGTYTATCAGTTTATCTGATGAAATTTTATTTCTCTCTACGAAGTCTGCTTTCTTGAGTTTATCCTTCAGAATCCAATAGAAACCTGTAAATTTTGTGGCTACCTTGGACAGTGTATCTGTTTGACTGGATGTCACTGGAAGTAATGCCTGAGCTCCCTCCACTGTCTCCTCTGTGTCTCAAGTATCCAGACCACGGGGCTTTAGCATGGACACTGACTATAAGTACTAGTTGTTGATTTAAATAAAAGTCCATGATTACATCACAAGAAAGGTATTTTTGGCTTCCAAGGAAGCAGTGCATATTGACTCATCAGTGTGACTTGCTGGCCAAGTATAGCTTTATTCCTTACCCTCTAGTTAAGGTAGTGAGAAGGCAAGTAACCAGCAGAAAGACAGGGAAAATATGGACTCACACAAACCTAGAAAAACAAGGTTGGAAGAAATCCACGGTATTTTTTTGCTGTAAAAGAYTAGTGTCTTTCCTGGCTCAAACTCCTTCAACAGCACTCAGGACTTCATGGGATTAGTTTCAATTTACGTTTTCTACTTAAATTTCCCTGAGTTTGTGGTGCCATCATAGGAAATAATACACTACAATTTCACACATGCTTCCTTTTTTTTTTTTCCCCCTAATCTACGTATATTTCTGATATTTTTCATCAGTTTTCCAGAGTACTGAAAACATAGGAGGCAGTTTTCTGAAGAAGAGTATTTTCTGAAAGATTATCACCTCAAAAAAAAAAAAAAGAAAGCCTTTTCTTTAGCCATTTGACTAAATGTAAATTGAACTAGGAGACTGCACCTAGATTGTAACCAAGTGAATTAATACTACCAAAAAAAAAAAATGCGATGCTTGTAGGTTGTGCCTCCATACAATTCTGCCATTATGCAGAAACTGTATCTTGAATTTTAAACGTTCCCAAGTTCTAGTAAGATGATAGAGATTCTTTTATATTGGAAATACAAAATAAAATCACAACCTCTCTAGGGCAGAGGAAAAGACCTGGTGGGAGGAAAGCTTTATGTTTGGGAATAGGGGACTAGCCCTCTAAAGCATCATTCCTTAGACTAGACTTGAAATATGCATCTCTTTAGTAGGCCCTAGAAATTAGGACAAATTAGTTTCATATAGTTTTACTTCAATTTCTTCATATTACTGAGAGGTCTTCAAACTGGGGCAGAGTCAAATAAAAAAATCTCTCTCCTCTGAGATGGCTAATAATAGCGGTTTAAGGGATTTGCTTCTGAAACTCACGCCCAGTCACCAGAAAAAGCATTCTTTAAATATAATCTGTTTGCTCATTCTCAGCTCATTGTATGACTGTACTAAAAATGTTCTCTTCCATACACTCAAAAACCCCCATGTTGCAGTTTCAGAATAGAAAGTTTTATTTTGTTGGTCATACTATCTTATGTTAATTATAAGGTCATTTCCTTTCAGCAGAAAACCGCCTAGAATTACATCTGGAACCTCAATCATCTATGGGCCCAACTGTCTTTTTCCTTTCAAGCTATTTCCTCTGTAATGTTGTATTTCTGCAAATGATAAAGTAAATTAAAAATACAGAGTGTGGGTAGGTATGGTCCTTCACCTGTATTTTGAAGTGAACTATTAAATCAGAAATGTCAGTCTTCTGTGTAAAGGAAGATTTTTTTTCCATTACCAGAAAACAGCATTGTTGACTGTTTTAAAAAGTAGTTTGTGCCATTATGAAACAGAAGGGCCTGGTTTCTCAGGCAGTCAGCATCATAGAAATTTTTGCTATGACTCAGCTTTACCAAGTCATTTGAGCTCATGYTCAATTTATTTAGTTGCATTAATCCTTTTCAAGTTGTCCTCAGAAGTGACTGACAGGCAATGCTTTCCAGTGCTTAGATCRCTGGTGTCACTTTCTAAGTCTAAACTCTCATGTTGTCCCTGAAATACAATCTGGAGGAGTGGCTTGAAGATATTGAAAAAACACGTCCTGTAGAAAACTTCTTATACAATTGGGCTGACAGTGATTTTTATTTCCTGCATTTCATTTCTCTCCTGTGGTGTGTAGAGTTACAGAGCAGTTTGGTCTGATTACAAAAAAAAAAAAAAAAAAAAAAAAAAAAAAAAAAAAAAGATTGAATATACTGAATGCTCTTTTCACTGGAAATATAAAGGCAATTAGATGATGGATCCTTAATGTATTTTTTAAACGACCCCTTAAACTTACAAGTGCTTAGGAATATGTTTTAACTTCATGCATATGAACAGTCCTCTTCAGTTTCCATGGGGCTCTTTATGGGCACAGATTAAAGYACCTGGGCATGTGCAGTTTAGAGTCCCTAAGTACATAATGTGATTTTTTAATACCCATTTCAGTACAAAGATATTAATTTTGTCACCGGGGGGGGGGCTTCTTATTCCCACCGTCTATTAGAGTAGGAATAAATAATAAGATTTAAAAGAGATTWAAAAGGTTATTGATTTTTAGTATATACCAAGTTCTGCCTGAATGAAAATTTTAATGAAAATCAATCTTCATGTTTTATACCCTTGACAGAATATTATTTTCAGCAGTAAAATATTGTATTGAAACMAGTTCTCTTTGGTACACAAAATATACAAAAGATACTTCAAAAGTATCTGCCTTCAAACAAAAATGGCGTAAGTTTTGCTCCAGTGTTTTTACCATTTTACCATAGATTACAATTCTCAATTTCTTCAAATAATTCTTTAACAAACCTTTCCAAGTGCCTTATAATTAATCCATCAAAAAATAGAGCTATAATATTCTAGTTAAGACTCTTTTTCTAAGTCTTAACTATAAAATGTAAATAGCTATCTCTGAACACTTGTGTGCTTTTGATGTGAAAATCTGTGCTAGTTCCATTAATATTGAGGCACTTGGTACTGAGGGTATCAACCAAAATTTTGCATGATGTTTGATATTGCAAAGTCAATGGCAACAGCATTCTACAGTTGGCATCCCAAAAAATAGTTTACATACTAAGTCCTCCTGTGCTAGCCTGGACTACTGATTTTATTTCATTCTACACTGTTATGAACATTATGAAAGTGCGTTATTTGAAACTGCATATTAGATTTTTGATGAGTGTATGTCTAAGCAAATAACACACACATCTTCCATTGTGGCAATTCTACACAATTACCTCAGTGTGTGGAAGAGACAYTAAGGTATTTAACTTCAAGGGATCCCTGGATAGACCTATGGAAGCCCTAAAATGCATGCACAGGTTACAAAGTAAAGGATGTGTTGCCCTCTCTTCCACAAATCTTCAAAGATTCCCAGACTTGCAGGAAATGCCAATGTTGTTGTTAGGACTCGTAGCATAAATAAGCAYGGGGAGATCACAAGTTCTTCAGCATTTGCTTCAGGCCTGCTATATCTCTTCCATTTCTTTGAGCTGCACTTCCAGAGTTTTACAATAGCTGGGAGAAAAGATTTTTGTGGATTTATGATCTATARCCCTAATGCTGGTTGTCAGCACAGTTGTCAGGGTTGAATTTATTGAACATGCTAACTCAAAGAATCTCTGTGCATGTAACAGTTGTCTTGCTATTGACAGGAAGAAATCAGACAAACCTGCATGATCTCATGTATAATACTGTTAGATTTCTGTATTACTTTTATCTACTTTGTGATCATTTAACTTCTCCCTTTGTATATGTGTTTTCAAGATGAGGTTATATACACACCAGATGATCTGAATAGCAACAGAGGACAAGTTAAATTCAGGTACAGTTAAAATATTCCCCCTTAATTACTTCCTTGGTGTCATTATCATCAGTGTAAACTGTTGCATTAACAAGCTACCAGAGAGCTCATAAACAGCTTGTSCTGAACCAGAGATTGAAGGGCAGCTTAAAATTTGAGCTTTTTATCTTTGACAGGACGAGCTTGGGCAATGGTGCACAGCGGTCACCCACGCCAAGGGGCAAACCCTGTGCTCTCATCCTGTGTTCCCTCCTAAGAGCAAGCCAATTCATTTGAACTGTGGACAGGAGAAAGGCTGGCTGGATTGGGTTTCTAATAGTCTTTAAATACCAGAGGCTTTTTGTGGTTTCATATCAGTAAATGATGCCAAAATTTCCAGGGAAAGAAAGCTGCTGTTTGTTTTATTTATTCTGAGAAATAAATCATTGCTTAAGTTCGTCTCTAACAGACTTTTGCAGCAGAACGGCAATGAAGTTCATTCTTCTTATCTCTTTAGAAGTATGCATATGTGATGCAGAAGAGGGGAAATGGGAAAAGAAAATAGGTTACCTTTTTTATCATTATTTTGAAATTTCCTATCACTTTTTCAAATATGCAAAGAAAATCTCTTGAAGTTGTTGGGTATACTTYTGCATGTAAGCCCTCAGAAGCATCTTAAAGCAATATTTGGTCTCTTAAACTCACAAACCTTTTAGCAGTCTATCTGAATTACTTTTTCACTTCATGCAAATTGTGACTGAAATTAGAAATGACCTTCAGAAACAACACTGCAAATGATAGGAAGAACATTTGCAATATAGACTCTGAGTTTATGTTTCCAAAGGACCTTGTAAAATTCTTCACTTCCTTGCCTGTGATGTTTTGGTGGCCAGCAAAGCAGAGGTCATTTTGTTTGCTTTACCTCTGTAATGACCATGCTTTGCCAGACWTGTGTCTGTAAGATACATCACAGTTCTTTAAAAACAAATTGTGTCATGTAGTAAAAAAAAAATTAGTTTAAAAGGATTGTGTCAAAGGCTATTTCTGTTCCCAGCTGTTAAAATTCTAGCACGACTTTGATATTTTCTTTGCCTTTAGAAAGCCGCTGATCTTATATTAGCAAGTGAGCCTAGCTTTACAACTGGAACAAATGATGAAATACAGTGAAATCAATAGTAACAGTGTTAAAATAAATATTGTGCAGAAAAATAAATGTTACTATTTATGAATCAGGAAAGGTCACAGGCTATAGAAAATAATGAGCRCATTTATCTGCACCACTGTATCGGAGTCAAACTGAAAGCCCTCTGATCAGTGAGTCATCCCTTTGCAAATGCTTCTCTCTTATATTGCTTATAATAGAAACAACTTGTGTAGCCTCTGCCTTTGTTGTCACCGAGGTATAGCTGTAGGACCCCATCATAAAGCCCTCACTCCCCTTTAATTCAAGTGGAGCCTTGCTYGATGATAAAACTACTGCAGCAGGGAACTATATTTAAAACTCGGTGACTCATTCATCTTATGCCCTTTTTTTTGAGCCTTTAGTGGGTCACATAATTGTATGTATTTCATTCAAATTCCCATTTATATTTCCTACCTATAATTGTATCTATTTTGCTCCAAATAATTCTCTGACCAGAACAGCAGCCACTCTAACCCACTGCAAGCAACCACTACCACCTCCCCTTCCTCCTCCCACTTTATTTTGTGGTCTGTTCTTTGACAGTTTTTGACAGAGTCTAATCTGAAATTTCCAGATAGCAGCATACCAGGTTACAGCAGTGTTTGGTGTGTGCTACTTGGAGCTATTGACTCATAAAGAAAGGTTTTGAAGAGAAGCATCAGGAATTGTTTGCATAAAAGCCAAATACCCTATTCTTATCAGCTTAGTTTGTTTCTTTTCATACTYATAATAGTCTTTCAGCAGCTAGAACATTTCCAAAATTCTTTTGCTTTGCCATTTCCAACCAGTTAAAAAGCTACTATCTTTTTTCTTTTCCCTTTTAAATAGATATGAAAGCTTAAGGTTTGTTTCATTAACAAGCACATCAGTTTATATAGACACTTATCACGCCAAAACATCTTTATGGACAAGCATCAGCATGGCGATCAGCTCTGCTTTGAAAACAGTTTTTGTTAGCTATCACACTTTAAAGAGATAAAATGTTGCCAGAGGAAACGTTGGTGATTATGTCATGTTGTAATTTAAGAATTATAAAAATTCCATATGGAGTGGAAGACAGGAGAGGAAGAACATGTGATGGTGCTATGTATTTATTTATTTATTTACTGGGATGGCAGTTAACCAAGAGTACATGAACACATCAGCAAACTAGCTCCACATGGAATCCATATGCATCTGAGCATCAAAAAGCACAGAACCCAGTGGAACTAGGTGCCTGGTGATCCAAAATCCTTGGTTTATTCCTACACTTCCTAGTAAAATGGCAAAACACMTATATGTGACCCTTTAAAAATCAGYATCTCCTCCTCCACCATCCTGAGGATTTCAGAGCCATTAGATGCCACTCTTACCACATGTTTAATAGAAACGCTGGTGTTCATTTTTTTTTGCTAGGAAAGTAGGAGATAATGGTTAGACTTCTTTCTCTAACTAAAGCAATTCTAAAGGTTGCTTAGGCACCTGGTCACTCTGGGGAACATGTCTCACTCTGCTTGGAATAATTAGAAATGAGAGCACTTGACTGAAGTGCTGGGACCTGGATAATAAGTCTTGTCCCTATTTACTCTGGAAAATAATGAGTCAATCTAAGCATCTGAAGTAGCACCTGAGAGTCTGTTTTCCTATTTTTGCCTTGCAAGGACATCAGCTTCCCTGCAAATTCCATCAAAAGGTAATTCAGRGAGAGGAAAATGAAACACCATTTTCTGGATAGCTGTGTGCTGCCTCAAAGCCTAACTTCTGAGAAATGTTGAACARAAGATATTATTTTGCAACAGAGTAAGAAAATCAGGTTTCTTCTCAAAAGTGGCCAATATTTTAACAGGGCTCAAGAACTTCCAAAAAGATAGCTTTGTGACAASGAATATGCAATGTTCCAGTATTAAATAGGATGCTGTAGTTGAGGACTTAGCCAGGAGGGCAAAATTAGAAATCTGTGAATTATTTTAACACCTTTCACTTGATCTCTTTCAATTCTTCTCTATGTGTGTTATCCACAGAATGATGACAGCCCCTCAGAGCCTCAGATAATTTCTCATGAGAGTTAGAATAAGTATGAACAGCATGAAAAGTCAGGTGCAACAGGGGTATTTARAAAGTCTAGAATGGGATTTGGACTAAATTTAAAACCCTTGCATTACAACTGCCAGTGGTTGTTTACAACAAACCACAGACCTCAGGGAGACCTGGGGTTGGCCGTGCACAATCCGTGTCCCTTACACGACACATCTGCACTAACAGGGCTGTGAAACCACAGCTTAGAGAATACCTGGTCCTGATTAGAATCCAGAAATAAGGGACACAACTCCTACCTACACTCAAGAGCACAGCTGTGGAAACAGATCCCAAGAGAACAGAGGAGCCTCTGGTCCACCTGAGGCAGAGATATGGGATTCAACAGGGATTTTACAGTGCGTAGGGAACACTTCCAACCACTGACACCAGCGTCTCTTTGCTAAAGACTTTGACCAAGCACTCCAGATTCAGTGTGTTGCCAGTTCTCCAACACTACATGAGCTGGAAAAGCTTCCCTACATACTCTGTTARGCTGCTCAAGAGCTGAATGTAGGATTTTACCCAAGAGCTGGGCATCTGTAAGTTCAATGCTACAATACTCAGCTATTAAGTTCTTTGATACACACTGCTTTTTTGCGCATGTCAAAACAAATRGCACCAGACATATCTGAGACATGTTTGGAGGTCTCATAGGAAGCTGTTTTATATCCTAAATATCTGGAGCAAAGACCTCATAGTTACTGAAAGTTACTGAAAGTTCATASTTAAATTTAGAACTTCTTCTCATCCCTCCAAAAAAGGAACTCATTAGTATTTTCACTGTATAGATTTTTAAAACATCAGTCTCGAAATCAATTAGTCTAGTCAAGCTTTTGCCTTCCCTAGACTCCAGACCTAATTTTTTTATGTCTTCTCCCCTTAGGTACATTATAACCCCATGTGCTACTGGACTGAATTGTGCTGAATATAAAATGCTGAGGCATTTGCATGTTTCATTAAGAACCTCTTAATAGAAGCATAGTTAAGGTTTTATTTTTGGTATTGATTGTAACCTTCAGAAGAAAAGCTGTGCTAATCTCCTGAAACATAGCCTTCTTGTCATGGGGTGGGGACTGGGTGGGAAGGGAGATCTGGTTTATTTGTTGGTGGGGGTTTTTCCCATTTTTGAGTGTTAATGAACACCATTGTATTATGACAAAGGCGAAAGGGAAGGCTTTCTGTTCCATCCATATAGGACACCAAATAATGCAGAAGCACTACTGTCATTACTGTGTGCCATCTGTTGGAAGGTGCTTTTGATTTTCACAATGGTCACAGCCAGAGCACAAGCTATGCAGAAAGAAGAGTTACCCATTTAAACACTCTGGGTAGAAAGAGGTCTGATTGCAGTAGTTGTGTTTATATAACAACAAATTAGGAGACTGATGCAACCTCTCTTAAGCAGAKTGATTTTATAGGATATCAGGCAGAGGTAAAACACAGCAATCTGGTGGCAGCCAAATCTGGCATACCCTGCAATGTAAGTCAGAACAGCAAAATAAACTTTAGGGGGTTTTTTTTACCTTTTAGGGGACATCTCAAGTCTCATCATTAAGGCTCGTTGGTTGTCCACTAAATTCAGAGCAGCACTTCTCAAGGAACCAGGATGGTGATAGGTTTAAGGACTTTTATTCCGCTTTGTTCATATACATGTGAATCAGGAGAAGAAAAAAAGGAAGGCACTTACTCAATAYGACACTAAAAATAATGTATTGCAGCATATGATATTCTGAGTTGACTTAAATATCACACTTTTGAAGAATGTATATAGTGCTATTTTACTTATTTTGGCCTGCAGCATGGTGTCTGTACTAAAGCTTGTATGCTCGCCCCTCACTCGAAAGCTGACACAACCAGCACAAAATTAAAATGGACAGCCTGATCAACAACATTCCCCACCCACATCATGCAAATCAATCAACCAGAAMGACAAGAAAAGTGCCCAACACTCCCTAAAGGCTCAATTCCATATCTTTTAAGCCTCAATTACAGCAGCTTTCTTCAATGCTCCATCTCAAATTCAAATGACGCAGAACTTAAAATGGACTCCTGTTATACTTCAGGGAGTGTTAATAAAAGGAATGAAATATGTTTTGCAAAAAATTAGCATAGTACCATGTTGCTTCTCTTGTGCAGCTATATTAAATGTATATRCTGGGTTGTTTTAAATAAGATTCATTTTAAAATGCTTTTCATGGGTAATTGCTAAATGTAAAACATTTGCAAATTTTAGACAAACCAAAAATTATTTGACACTTCTTTCCTATGAATCATACTTTCTGAGATTAAAAAAGATATGTCCTGGAGTGGGGAAATACTGTTATAGGTGAATGAAAAAAAYTATGTGAGTTACAGCAGTATGTCTCCCTCTTTCATAATTTATAAAAATTATATATTACTAATAAGAGAAAACCTTTGAGTGGCCATAAGAAGCAGTAAAAGAAGACAGTCAAAATGATAATTTGAGATGAACACTTGTCAGGAACAGGAAGGCCAATATGTAAATACATATTCAGTGTACTACTGATCMGATAATCAAAGTAGATATAAAAATGATTACTTGATTTTTTTTTATACATATACACACAGAGTAATTTCCCATCTATGTATTTTAATGTACTGAAATTTAAATGGCTGAGCTGATTGTACTTTCACTGTTTCCCTTAGAAATACYTTCTTACAGTCTGGTACAAGTTTCACTGTTTAGGTCTAAGTGCAACATTACAGGTACATCCCCAGTGTCAATTTTTTTCTGGCACGATTCCACTCTGTTTAACCAATATTTCATGATGCACATTTCATGAATGAGCACATGACTTGCTTCATACATGCTTGTAAGTAAATGTAAGCACTTTCAAAAATGTCAGCCAAAGTGTGGGAGGAGGATAATACCCCTGAAGACTGTGCAAGCACATAAATTACTTTGGCCAGACAATTTACTCTTTAACTGCTGGGAATGYTCACTGCCTGTGTGCATTCACGCTCCCAGTCTGTATTCACTTAAACTAGTGTCTTGTGATAATGAAAACATACTTTAGCCACTTTGAGKTTTTTTTGAAAATTCACTGTTGGTTTATGTTTTTAAATGTCTTGTGAACTTGAGACAAGGATGGTGGTTAGAACTTTAGTGTCTCTGGAAGTGAAGAGAAACTTATCCTGCGCTTGCATATGCAGATCTATCTGTAAGGCAGAGTGACCACAGCTCAGATTGCCAAATTTTTTTCTTTTAGAGAWCCTGGTTCTTTTGCAACTGTGCCAGAATGCAATTATTTGAGAAGACGTTTCCCATCATGATTTTCTGCCTCCAGCTGAATTGATCATAATTTTGCCTTTCCAAGAAGAATTAGGATAAAAAATTGCTAACTAAAAACAATCACACAAACACCCTATTTGTAACTATYTTTTGAGAAGCTTTAGCATGTCCATGATTCTCACAGCAAGAACCTTTTGTTGACATGAAGGAATTGCTCATAAATTTGGATGATTAATTTCTGAAAATCTCTATGTGCATGTGTGCACACATGTTTAATAGAATCATAGAAGGGTTTGAGTAGGAAGGGACCTTAAAGATTTGGTWATAATCACGCTGCCATGGGGCAGGGACACCTTCCACTAGACCAGGTGACTCAGAGATCCATCTACCTGGCCTTTAACACTTCCTGAGATAGGACATTATCAGCTTTTTACAGTTGCACGTTTTTCCTCAAATCTCTACAGGTTAAGCTAACTGGAGAATACATGTATATTAAAAGTAACACTACTCACAGKTTTTTTYYCTCATCTAGTTTTAATCAGTACCTKATCYTTGCRTAGGTGGCTGCTCACACTGCTCTCAGAGATGTTTGTTAGTGTGACACCACTTCTGGGTGATGCTGAGGAAGTTATTCCAGCTGGACTTCTCCCTGAGCAGTAACTGGACACTTTATTTTTCTGAGCAAACTGAGCAGAGGTTCAGGTTGTGATTTATTTTAATTTAAAGCTTTGCTCAGAGATGTGAATAAACACATGCAGGAGTTTAGTTGAAAAGCTGCATTTTAGATGTCTTCAGCTGAATACTCAACAGGATGAGAGCAGATTTCCAGTCTGTAGGGGTTAACATGTGCAGTGGAGGGTGAAGCAGCCGTTGAAACATGCAATGAATGGCAGATGATCCTGTAAAAAGATAGTGTGTTYGTGTGATTATAGAAAATAATAATGACTCACCCACAAAAGGTGAAAATAACAGATACAACCTTTATCCTGTTGTTTTTATGGGTTTTGTTTGTTTGGTTGTTTTTTTTTTCACGGAGGAATGGTGGTTTTACTTTTTAATTTAAGGCAGTTATTCTTTTGGGGTTAGTATCTTGTCCACATTTTTGATCATGTGATAGGAAAATAAATTAAATGAAATCAATTAATATTTTCCTATTTTAACACAACTTTAACAAGTAGGTGACAAGCAGAAAATTCACGTACAGAAGTATTTGCTATTAGCTGATACCACATTTGGATAGACAAATCATCTGTTGGTGAGAGACAGTGCTCCTATGCTATCCTATGTGTGGCAATCCTAGGTATTAAATTGTTTTTTATCTTTACTGCTCTTAATCACTATAGGCTTCTCTGCCTTTCCAAGAAGTCAAGGAATTTGGGAAAGTGCTTTACAAGAACAGAACTTCAGAGCTGAAAGTATTGGTGTGCAATAGAAAGCTGTGGTCTCTTCCTATTAAACCTGCAACTCACAGTCAAAACTAGGGGATAGCCTTTTTCTTTGGCATCACTGATACCACTCAATACAACAGGTAGTAGTTTTAACATAGGGGAAGACTGGGATTATATATTTCCTTCAAGATCCAGCAGTAGAATTTCTGATGTTTGTAATGAAAGAGTTGTCTGCTGCACAGATTTGGTCCTGAGTCCAGGAACTGTAMAACTAAATCAAAAGCCTGATACACTTGTATTTAATSTCTAAAGTCATCAGGCCCTGGCTAKGATTAATTGGAATGGATAGGGTCTCATGCCTCTGAATTAATGCTCCTGYATGGGACAATGTGAAGGGCAAGATGCAGTACCCTTTAATATGGGGAGCAGCAGCTTGGCTCTAGGCCATGTGTTCACTTTGCAGAGCTGTTACGTAGCACTATTTTACTAAAGGGAATGATGAACTAAGGAGATAGTGACTATTGCTTGCAAAGTACTTTGGAAAATGCAGAGTATCGGTTTAAAGAAAAATTAACTTCCTTCTATGGGACACAAAGTGTTAGATGGGTCTAATCCTCATTTACTAAGTAGGGGAGCTTCTGGTGGAAACACTGACCTAACAGTCTCATTCGGGATGGCAATGCCAATGCTTTTAACAAACCCTTCTCATCCCAGAATTAAACAAATTCACACTATGGAGCATTGTTGGAGAATTAATACGTGAACTAATTCACACTTTGAGTCTCAGAAACAGTTATCTAGAATGAAGCCTCTCAAATTTGAATATTTCATTAGGMTTTAAATGTATGGAAGATCAATTTTATGTATCTTTAAAAAATGAAGGGAGATTAGATTATTAGATTAATTAGATTATTAGATGGCTTCTTCAAACATTTGGGATGGATCACTTTTCAGGGTAGATATTAGTAAACACGAGCATAAGACAGAATMATTCAGAAAAGCCTGTAGGAAATCTATAAAATCCTATGAATCAGCTGTGCTGAGCAGCAGTGTGCATTGCACCCRGTGGGAAAACCTGTGACATAGACACGCTCCTCCCAGTACTCAAATTTAGATAGGCAGTGCTGTGTAGACATGCACAAACTGGCTCACATCCTCCCGTGTTCCTTGGAGTTGCTGCCTTCAAGTTACTTCCCCCAAAGTAGCCAAGAATGTGGCATACCAAGAAATGGCTCACTAGAAGAGCAGTACAGCTAAGCAGATGGCAAGATCTAAGTTGCATTTTGGACTGCCCCATCTCCATCGCAGGCATATCTATACTGTGTAATGCAGCACAGGTCCCCGAATTAAGTTTGGAAGGGCAATTTGGAATTTGAAACAATATAGCCATGCCAAGGAATTGTCTGATATGCTTTTCTCAGGCTTGTCTCTGGAGTTTTTCTTTCTGGTCTGGGTCTCTTGCACGAAGCTTCTGGCGACGCATCAGTTCATTCTCTCCCTGCTCCCACCCCTGCATTTGTGTTAGATCAGGAGGACACCATCCAAGTTTCACGCAGTTTTGGAGAGTTTTTCTGTGTACTTTAACCCGGACTGTTTCACTGATCTCATGTATAGTCACATTAGCACAACTGTGCCACAAGGACAGGACCAAGCGTCTGGAAATTTCTTTAAACCTGAAGAAAACATGCCACCGGATTGCTCGGCCACTGAGATATTCTCCCTCAGTTAATTAGCACCGCTGAAAGGCTGGGGTGATTAGCATGGGTGTAGAGTTGCTCTGACACAGTTACTCCGCTTGCAGGACCTGAGCAGGGAGGAGAGGGAAGCAGGAGGCACGACAGGCATCCCCAGCCTTGGATAGCTCAGCCCCGGCCCCGCCGGTGGCCAGACCTGCCCTCCTGCCGCGGGGCAGGAGATCTGGGCTCTGGTGCACAAAGTGCGGGCTGTGGTGACACTTCGCACCTCCTGAGTSGGCCCCGAGCGATGGCAAGAGTGACACCCGCTTCCTCGTCCGCTGACAGGGTCCGTCACCCGCGGTGTGCCAAGCTTGTGCAGCCTCTAGAGTCAGGCCCTACAACTCCTCGTGTTCCGCAGCCAGCGGGCACAGCCCGGGAGCAGCCGTGGGCAGGTGGCGGCGGGGCAGTCCCCGCCAGGGCTCCTGTGGGGGCAGTCCCCGCCAGGGCTCCTGTGGGGCGGGAAGGGCGGCGAGTGACCAACCTGAGCCCCGCCATCGGCGGCACCCCGCTCCGCTCCCCTTGCGGAAACGGCGGAAAGTGCCGAGCGGATCCGAGCGGAGCCGAGGCGGCGAGCAGCGGCGGGGCGGGCGGTCGCTCCCTCCGCTAGGGGGCGAGCGCGGGCGGCGGGCGCAGCCCTCAGCGCTCCTCAGCGCCCCGCCCCACCCCGCCCCGCCCGCCCAGCCCAGGAGCCGGAGCCGGCGGCGGGAGCGGGATCGGCTCCGTGGTCCCGCGCTCCGCACCTG
>NW_026623627.1:265018-271216 GCF_030028575.1 Malurus melanocephalus
CTGGCTGTCCGCCGGCCCCGCGGGAGAGCGGGGGCGAGCGCTACTCCCGGCGGCAGCGCGGGGGAAAGCGAGCGGGAAGGTGCGCTGGGCTGGGTGTCAGCCCGGAGCCCGCCGAGCCGTGCCGTGCTGTGCCCTCGGGGGGCGGCGCTGCTCTGGTCCGCGTTGTCTCTCCGTTTTCTGTTCCGCTCCGYGCCTAGAGTGTTTAGCGTCGGGCACCGGGGAAGGTCCCGTCCCATCCCCGTGCGCCCCTGCACTCGCCTTTGCTGCCTGTAACTATAGCGCGACTTTGGGTCCTTCTCTGATCCCGGTTTTTTCCCCCCCAAATCGTTGGCAGAGCACCTGATCTGAGAGTTTTCTCGAGCCTCGAGTGCCTCGGGCGTGTTTAGGAGAGGAGCGCTGCGGGCGCAGACCGGCCCTGCCCGTGTCCCTTCCCGGAGGGATGGACGGGGTCAGCCCGATCGCAGCTCCAAAGCCCGGAGATACAGTACCACAGAGTAGTTATCAGCAGCTGCCTCTCTCCACAAAGGCTGCCAGGGCTCCACAGCGTTACTTTTCAGCATTTTGTGTGCTGACTTGCCCTGTGGAGACACAAAAATCTCCAATATATGATACATCTGTAACACACGTAAGATATATATATATGCATATATATGAAGTGTGACAACTATTTGCCTCATTGGTGTTATGGAACAGATGCAACAGCAGTAAAGTAGGATACTTCTTCTAATATAAAATTCTCATTCATCTTGCAGCATTTCTTATTTCGTCTCTTGACTTTACTTATCCAAAGTAATTAGTCAGTTTCTCCTTCTGCTGCTCCTTGCTTTTCTCTCTTTCAAAGAAACAGTTGGGATTTTTTTTGTTTTCCCTGCTAGGCTGGTTGCTTCCCATGTGTCTCTCTGCAGCCTGTCAGACAAATTGCTATTGCTCTAATACCTGTGTAACAAAAAGCAGAACAAGCTTTAATGCTTTTAAATATTGGTACTGCTACTCCTTTAATGTCAAAATGCCTTTGTACTAGAAATACGTAGGGACAGACCACAGCTTTCTTTTGCACAGTGTTGCATTAGATTATTTATAAAAGGTAAATATAGATGTGTAGAATACTTACTTTGCTTTGGAAGGCTGTTGCACTTTCACTTTTAAAAAAAAATAAATTTTGAAACTAGTTGTAAAAGAAGTAAATTGTCTGTATTATGTGAGTGGATTTGATCATAAGGCAAACAGTTAACAAACAACTGTAGGGAAGAAGGGTCTGCTCAGTTACTGTGTCTAGGAAGGCTTGCTTGCTAATGCAATGTAAATGCTACATTTTTATGATGGTGACGTTCTCTGTCATTGTCCTGTGGCAAAAATGTCTTGATAGGTTGGTGACAAATACCTAATACGTTTTTGTTTTCTCGTTCACAAGAAAAAAGTGTAATACTCTGCATAGTTCTAAGTACACTTAACGAAATAGCTCATTTGAAGAACCAACTTGTGACAATAAGATTAATTTTGTTTCATTAAACACTCTACTATTGCTGGCAGTGGATTCCTGGAAGAACTCCTACTACTTGTCATTTCTCTCTCTCTGACTTAATAAGCCTYTCTAATGTTTCCATTATCAACTTTTTGCATATTCTAAGACTGGGACAGTTCATTATTTCAGGACTTAAGCTTGGGTAATACTGCAGGGATGTGTTATACTGTACAATACTTAATTACCCCTATGCATCCAAAATACTTTCAATACAAAGTAAGACACTGATAAAACTATAGTTAAGTGAACTTTCTGGGCATGCTGTTAAATTTCAAAATCCATAACTGCTTCTCATTTACTCTTCTTTTAAAATATTGGTACAATGTGCTTAATACAGTAGACAGAAGCAACAAAAAAGTAGTAACAWAAAAGCTAGTGGTAGTGTCATCATCTTCTTGCATATGTTCATGACTTATCACATGATAAATCCTGTCCAATCCAGTAGTCTGAAATATCAGCTGATTTCTAAAGATCTTGGGTGGACTTTTTTTTGTAGTCAATATTATAGCAGAGACAGTTGTCCATACTTTTCTAAGCTGTGACCTACATTTTCTACTGATGGGTAAATGATATCTTTACATAGGCAGTGAAAGAGTAACCTGACATAGGCACAACACCAAAAGTCTTGTGCACAGAAGTCATTAATGTTAAATTCTCCAGAGTGGACTAAATGCCAGTACAGTGAGCAGCTMTTCTATTTTGTCACTTCGCTCTCAAATAATATTTACCTTGCTAGCATCTATGCATAGGTATATTTGTTCATTAAAAAACGACCAGTTAAATGTAGTTTAGTGCAGATGAAGACCACAGTTACCAATCTCATTCTTCTAAATGTGGTAAACGTTCACTGTAAGTTTTACAGAAACCTTGTGGTGTGGGTTTTGTTTTGGTTGTTTGTTGTTGTTTTTTTTTTGGTTTTGTGTTTTGAATGAGAAACTCATTCCCTAAGCTTCATAATTGTGAACTTGAGAACTGATTTCTGTCAAAGACAACACCGTGTACTCATCTACTGAAAAGTTTGCACAGAAGTGCAAAAGCAAGAGAACAACATTTTTCAGTTGCTTTCCCAAAACGACAGCCTTGAATATAGTAAGCAAAAATTATTTCTTTTGCTTCCTCCTTGTATTAGTTGGTGTTGCTTTGTAGCATTGGTTTCTTCTCTGGCTACCTATATGCAGCAGTGCAGTGTACATTTTGTTCTATGGTGTTGAGTGTGTGATGTTTGTCAGCCAGGGCATTTGGCACAAATGCTCATTGATGAGCACTGGTGCMTCCCACTTGCAGGTGTCTTGTGGTGAGAACCCATGGCTCTGGCATTGTAGCCCTTGATGGAAGCGTCATATACCTTGGGCTGGAGAATGGGGTGGCTCACTTGAATAGGGTTAATCAAGTAACTCTGAATTGGTGTAGTCTCCTAAACTTGTAGGAGAGGCAGAGTTTAGGCAACTTAAATCATACTGGGGAAGTGTCAGCATCAACTAGAAATGCTCTGCCTGAAGTTTTGTCTTGGAGTTGGATGCTTTTCATGAGCTGTAGGGTTTTTGTGTTACTGAAGCCTAAATGTCAGAAGGTGTATGTGGTCTTTCCCCTTGACAAGTGTGAATTAATGGTAGGTAAGTTATCCTTCTGTTGGGGTGTTTATTAAGGGGAGAGAGCAGGCACACAAGCAGTTGGAGTGGAGTAACAGATGTGCTTCAAGTTTCATCCTGACATACCTTGAGGTAATTTATTCTAATCTCCCCATACCCTAAGATACCATTGCCTTCAATCAGTATGTACTGAACCTCACTGAGTAGTTCTAATTTCTATTATTAGCATTGTAATATGAAACTTAGTCACATGTCCAGTATGGGACTTTGTGTTCTTTCTCTTTCTTCTTTTCCTATACCCACATTGTTGAAATTATGTGAAATCAGATAGTATGGAAAACATTCTCTAATACCTTGCTTTATAAAGCTTTTTCTTTTGGTCTTAATTTTTCTTCCTATTGTCAAACTGCATTCACAATCTTGAAGAGCCTTCTCCTTGTGGAAGGGAGACTATCTCACTGATATTTCTGTACCTAATTTGCTTGCTTGAGTTGTGCTGAAATCACAGTGATGTTGAAGTCTGATCATGCCTGTCTGCTAGATTTTGGTTTAGATTTCCAAACATTACACATGAGTAATAGTAACAGAAGTTTCCCATCTTCTGGGCTGGAGGAATTTAGAGAGACTTGAAAACCTTGYAGGTTCTTGGTGCACTGCTGTACTGTTGTTCACCTAGTGAGTCTCATGTGCTCTTGGCCTGCAAGTTAGAGATGTCCAAGCAAAATATGGGCYCTGGGCATATATTTGGAATACAGATTATTCATCTGGTACTCCTCAGGAAGACACAAGGTATTTTTTAATCAGTTTCCAGAAAAAAAAAGTTGAAAAATATACAAGCAGAATTGCATCTGCCTCTTCACCGGTCTTAGAGTTCCTCTGTCTTTGTCACACTTCTGTGTTTTGAGGGCCTTTTTTTCTCTCATTGTATTRCTATCCCATCTCAGCATGTGTCTCCATCCAGTAACAATACTTCTCCTTTTAAGAAATGCAGTTCTTCTATCCAAGAACTGTCACCATTGATTTAACAGGAGAGCATATCACTGCATAAGGGATKCATTGAGTCTCTGCAGGCTCTAGGTCCCTAAGACTGAGTCAGCACATTATCCTAATGGCTTCTGTTTGAAATTAAAATCATTWGGAGTGGTCTAGTCTGATGTACCTCTCTGACTAGGTTCCCTCTGTAAAACTTCTGCAAATGTCTCTTCAATATGAAGATTACAGAACATTAGATAAGTTTTACAAATCAAATAGAAGTCACAGAAGCAGCAAAGCTGGTGCATGCTGTGAGCAAATGTAAATCTGCCATAATGGCTGTAATTTCATCAGTTCCATTTCTTGGCAAGTTTAAGTTTGATACAAGCACAGCAGCATATGTTAGGGGGAGAGAGTGTGTCCCAAGTTTTGACTTATGACTAAAAACGCTGCTGAGGAATCTGTCTTTTTTCAGAATTGGGAGCTGAGAGGAACTCTTCAAKATAAGTGATCTTAATCCCTTTATTAGGAGAAGGAATATTGTACTTTCTGAAAGGTGYTGTTATGCTGAGAATGAAAAGGGTACTTTTTCTTGCGTCACAGAGTCGAAATACACCCAAGGTAGTATGTTGCATGCTTGCTTGGATTGACCAATCCAATGAGTGTGTTCCAAGAGGTGATGTAGTAATCCTTGTAGCAATCCTTCTATCATCTTTGTCAGCAAACAGATTCTGTCTTACTAATTCAAGTTAGTGGCTTCTGCACCCTGAAATTGGTTAGGTAATTATTATTCTCAATCAATACTGTGTAGTATKAAGGTAGTAACTTACCAGTCATAGGGTTCTTGGTTCATTCATGGTTTTGTTTTTAGAACTTTCCCACTAATATTAAGTGATGCTGCTCATAGAGATTCTTGAAAAATGAAGCAAAAGCCATTCCTTAATTTAAACCTGTACCTGTGTGTTGTCTTAGTGAGTTTTACAGGGAGTGCAAGAACTTTTCGTTATTCAAGTGAAAATAAAATCAGTGTGTTTAAGTTCTCTGCAAGAAGAAGAAAACRGGTTGAACAGAAAGTGATTCCAACTCTTTGTTCTTCTATTGTAATGTAATGTAAAACTAATTGTGTATCCTTCCTTTCAGTTCACATAAYCTTTCAAACAAGCAAAAGATTTCATTTCTGAAATGTTAAGGTGGACAATACAAAATATGCTTAATCTTTATATTTTCTGAAAGAGAAATAATGCTAAAATTGGTGTGAAATCATAAAATGCTTCAGTCGTTGACGCTGGCAAATGCAATTGCAATGTTTTGGTGGTACCTCTAATTTTGGTGATTCTGACAGGTGCCAGTAGTACTAACCTAGCTTATGCCTTAACAATATGGTTTAAAGGTCAAATTAAACATGCATGTGCACAAAGTGAAGCTACCTTTTAAGTTTTTGTATAGGAAGAAGCTAAAAAATTCTTTTCAAGTAATTTCTTTTTTATTCTGAACCAGAGGTTTTTCCTTTCTTAGCCTGAACAAGACTTAAGAAAATATTTCTCAAGAAGGAGCAGCTGTAAGCAGTTGAAATCAACAGTGAAGTATTTCACTACTAAGTCAAAGCTGTTTTATTTGCACTTTAAAGTATGAAAGTGGTTACGATTTGACATCTTGTTCATTGATTTCCTGCTATCCTTTCCCTCCACCCCYGGAGAGATTTTAATCTGGTGTGTGCAGTGTTATGGAAAGCCAGTAGTTCATAACACCAAACTGTGATGAGTAACCATGGCTATTTCCCTAGCAAGTTATGTGATACAGTTACRCTCTGTGGAATGACGCATTTTATGAATCAAAGCTGTGAGTCTGAGCTGTGACTTGTATACATGTGGGATTTTGTACTGTAGTGTTGTTCTTTTGTTGTTTGCCTACAGTTCTGTGACTATGGATCCTCTTGTTMAACATGGGGTGTTCCCGAGGGATTGGCCCGAGTATGCTGAGGTCTGATCTCAGACCTCAGCTGTTTCACTCAGTTTTGCTGTGGCTTTTTTTTTTTTTTTTTGGTTTTTTTTGATTGGCCCGAGTATGCTGAGGTCTGATCTCAGACCTCAGCTGTTTCACTCAGTTTTGCTGTGG